>NW_028170315.1:5000-51609 GCF_963971535.1 Notolepis coatsorum
GCAGAAGCTGGTTACTGTGTCACAAGTGCACCTTTCTCTAAAGATGTTGTCAAAAGTAAAACATCTTTCTCTAAAGACTTTGCTGGCTCTTTGGCTGTGGGAATGATGAGAATCCAGCCCTAGACAAATCCAATTACATTATCTCTCTCTCTCTTCCCTTCCAGCCTCTCTTCCATCTCAGATGCTGGTGACTTTGTAGGTCATATGGCTGTGTATCAGAGATGAATTGAAAGCGTAGAGATGATCAAAGACTCATGCCCTCTAGTGGGGAGCATGGCAAACTGCCTGTCAATAAAAACAAACTTGTTTATGAAGGAGAGAGGGTAATCCACTCCCCTTAGTATATATACGTATTCTCTTTATTGAGACAGTGCTGAGAAGGATACAGAGTGTAGGACAGACAGGAAAGAACCAACAGGGGTGTGTGTGGTTCTCAGAGGCTGGGGGTCCATGACTACATCATCTCAAGTTCTATCAAAATGCATACCGAAATTGTACTGCCCCCAGCTGCACCACTGCACCCATCTCGGCGCAAGCTGGTTCCCTTTGAGCCACGAAATAACAGGCGCAGGTGGAAAGAATTTGCCTTGCACCCAATGAAATTGCCAACAAGCCTGTGCTTGCAACTCCACCAGAACACAGGGAGAGAGATAATGGAGCGTTTTAAGTAGGTTTTAATTCCTTTGGGTACCAAGCAGACAAGGCAGTAGAGAATATACAAGAATGAGGGCGGCTACGTGGCGTAGTGGGCAAGGCGCTCGACACGAATGCGGAGGCCCAGCGCTCCACATTGCTTTCAGTTTAGCTGGTCGTTCATACTAATACACATTGGCCGTATTAGGGGGTGGGAAACTGATGGGTGGGGATCGGGCGTTGTGGACAGCGACTCCTACAGGTCGGTTGGTGCGCCTGCGCAGTAGAATCAGGAAGTGTCGGGGCAGCGTGAGCCTCCCACGCGTTACTCCTCGCCACAGAGATCGAGCTGCGCAGGTGAAAAGATGCGACTGCTGTTACCTCAAGTACCGGAGGGGACTCGTGCTATGTATGACTTAGTCCACATTGCAGCTGGCTTGTGGGAGGCAAGAAACAGCGTTCGTCACAGGGGAGGGTTGAATTGGATGATATGAAATTGGGATGGGAGAAAAATATAGAAAATGGGAGAAAAAGTGGATAAAAAAAAAAGAGAATTGTGTAGTGACTGTACATAATTCACACGGAACTCGTTGGGAATGGTAGTTCCCCCCGGACGATTTATAGGGTGGCACTTCCTGCCACCGGCATTCTTATTTTACTGTCGATACGACTACGTCGATTTGTTGTTACGCTGATGAATAAAGGAATTAGGTTTAGCTTCGAGACACCGCCTCCGACTCCTTCTTCTCAGCGCTACACTGGTGACCCCGACATTAGTCTCGAGGAAGTTTCCGAGACGGAGAATACGACGAACATGGCAAACAACGCTGGTTTTCTCAGACTGCCTGAGTTTTGGGAGCAGTCGGCGGCCGCGTGGTTCGCCCAGGCGGAGGCGCAATTCGCCCTACGGGGAATCGTGGATGACGCCGCTCGATACTTCCACGTCGTCTCGAGTCTGAACAACACTACGGCGGCGAGAACGGTAGGCTTCATTACCGCTCCGCCGGCCCGGGATAGATATGAGGCGTTTAAGACGCACCTGCTCAGGATTTTTGAGTTGTCGCCGTCTGAGCGGGCCCGACGCTTGTTGGATATACGTGGCTTGGGAGACAGCAAGCCGTCGGCGCATATGGAAATGATGCTGAATCTACTGGGCGCCGAGCAGCCGAACTTTTTATTTAAAGAGCTGTTCCTCAGACACATGCCGCCACGGGTACAGACGGCGCTGGCCAATACAAACATTGTGGATCCCCGTGCTCTGGCGGAGGAGGCAGATCGGTTCTACCTGGCCACGCAGCACTTAGCCCCAGAGGTGCTGGCCCCGACACGGGCGCACACGCCCAGAGGGGGAGGGGCGAAGATGGAGAGGGGCGCCACGGCCGACGGCAATAATGACACAGGCCTGTGTTATTTCCATGCACGCTTCGGCGCGAAAGCAACGAAGTGCCGCCCGCCTTGTACTTTTGTCACGGCGGGAAACGCCAACACCTGCGCCCAGTAGCGGCCGTGAGCGCAGGTACGTCGAACAGGCTACTCTTCATTAAGGACACACTCTCTGGTCGAGAATTCCTCTGCGACACCGGAGCACAGAGGAGCGTCCTACCGGCGACGGTGGTGGACACCGCCGGGGGGGGGGGTCCGCGACTGACGACCGCCAACGGTAACCCGATCCGCACCTACGGCACGAGGACCGTGGAGTTGTGTTTCGGGGGACAGCGGTTCATGTGGGAGTTTGTCACGGCCGACGTCTCGTTCCCACTGCTCGGGGCGGATTTCCTCTGCGCACATGGGCTCCTCGTGGACGTGAGGCACGGCCGCCTGGTAGACGCCCAGACGTACGCTTCCTTGACTTGTGTGCGCAATGAAGTGGTATACAGCGGGCTGGCCAGCTCGCTCGCAGAAGGTGACGTGTACCAACGCCTACTGCGGGAGTTTCCCGGCTTGACACAGCCTACGTTCTCGGCCGCGACCACCAAACACGGGGTCGAGCATCACATAGAGACTCAAGGAGCTCTCGTGTACGCTAGGGCCCGCCGGCTCAACCCTGACAGACTAGCAGTCGCTAGGTCAGAGTTCGCCAACATGGAGAAGTTGGGGATTGTCCGACGCTCGGACAGCCCCTGGGCCTCGCCGCTGCACATCGTGCCCAAACCGGACGGGGGATGGAGACCGTGCGGGGACTACAGACGCCTCAACGACGCTACCACGCCAGACCGCTACCCGGTCCCCCACATCCAGGACTTCTCAGGGCACCTGGCGGGTAAGCTGTTCTTTTCGAAAGTAGACCTGGTACGCGGTTACCACCAAGTGCCGGTACACCCCTTGGACGTCCCGAAGACGGCGGTGGTAACACCCTTCGGTCTATTTGAGTTCCTACGGATGCCGTTCGGACTGAAGAACGCGGCACAGTCTTTCCAGAGGCTAATGGACTCGACGCTCAGAGACATGCCGTTTATTTTTGTCTACCTGGACGACATCCTCGTCACCAGCTCCTCGCCCGAAGAGCACCTGGAGCACCTACGATGCCTCTTTACGAGGCTGGGCCAAAACGGCCTAATCATCAACCCGGCTAAGTGTCAGTTCGGGTTGACCTCCATACGGTTCCTCGGACACCTCATCGACAGGAGGGGGGCCGCCCCCCTCCCGTCGAAAGTGGAAGCCGTTTCCGCTTTCCCACGACCCCCGACGGCCCGGGCGCTCAGGGAATTTCTCGGGATGGTGACGTTTTATCACCGGTTCATCCCCCGGGCGGCCCACACCATGCGGCCGCTTTACGAGGCGCTGAAGGCCAAGTCCCCCAACCAGCCGGTCGACTGGACGGCCGAGAGGACGACAGCCTTCGCGGCCACCAAGGCGGCCCTGGCGGGTGCAGCCATGTTGGCTCACCCGTCGCCGGGGGCCCCGGTCGCCATTACCACCGACGCGTCAGACTACGCGGTGGGCGCAGTGCATGAGCAATACGTTGACGGCACCTGGCAACCGCTGGCGTTTTTCAGCCGTCAACTGACCCCCAGGGAGCGCAAGTACAGCGCATTTGACAGAGAGCTCCTAGGTCTCTGGTTGGCGGTGCGCCATTTTCGTTTCATGCTGGAGGGCCGGGAGTTTACGGCCTTCGTCGACCACAAACCCCTCACGTTCTCCATGTCCAAGGTGGCTGAACCGTGGTCCGCGCGACAACAGCGCCAACTCTCGTACATTTCCGAGTACACGACAGACATACGGCATATCGCCGGGAAAGCCAACGTGGTCGCAGACTGCCTATCCAGGGTCGTCATCGGAGCTGTGCAACTGGGCCTCGACTACGTCGCCATGGGCTCGGAACAGGCCTCCGACCACGACATCCAGGCCCTCAGGACAGCGGATACCAGTCTGCGCCTCAGAGACGTCGCGATTGGCGGCTCGGGCGCGTCCCTGCTCTGTGACCTCTCCACCGGGCAACCCCGGCCGCTGGTCCCTATAGGCTGGCGCAGGCGGGCTTTCGAGGCTGTGCACGACCTGTCTCACCCCGGTAGGAAGCCTTCGAGCAGGTTGGTGTCACAGAAGTTTGTGTGGCGAGGGCTCAAGAAAGACGTGATGGCCTGGGTCGACGCGTGTGTGTCCTGCCAACGGGCTAAAGTGCACCGACATACCAAGGCCCCGCTTGTGACATTCGTGGTTCCCGAGAGGAGGTTCGACCACGTCAATGTTGACCTCGTGGGCCCGCTTCCTTCCTCTCACGGGTTTACCTACCTGTTCACTATGGTGGACAGGACCACCCGATGGCCGGAAGCCGTTCCCCTCGCCTCGACGTCTTCTTCCGACGTGGCCCGCGCCTTTATCAGCACGTGGATCGCACGTTTCGGGACCCCGTCTGACCTCTCCTCCGACCGGGGCTCGCAGTTCACCTCAGAGCTCTGGAACGCGGTCGCCAGCGGCCTGGGGGTTAAGCTGCACCGTACAACCGCGTACCACCCGCAGGCCAACGGGCTATGCGAACGTTTCCACCGGTCCATGAAGGCGGCGCTGCGCGCAGGCCTGACGGACGGCAACTGGGTGGATAAGCTGCCGTGGGTCATGCTCGGACTTAGGAGCGCCCCCAAGGAAGACCTGCAGGCCTCGTCCGCGGAACTGTTATACGGCCAGACATTGCGCGTCCCGGGGGATTTCATTCCGGACGCGACAACCCCTTGGTCCGCGGCCAGCCAGCATTCCACCCTGCGAGAAGCGGCTCAGACCTTCGCCCCGATTCCCACGTCGCAGCATGGTACCCCCGTTTCCCGGGTGCCGCGCAGCCTGCACACGGCGGAGTATGTTTTTGTTCGCCACGATGCGCACCGGGGGCCCCTACGCCCCCCTTACGATGGCCCGTTTAGGGTCCTGCGACACGGTAACAAGGACCTCATGGTCGACATGGGCGGTAGGACGGAGACCGTGTCGATAGACAGGATCAAGCCCGCTCACATAGACGTTTCACAGCCTTTGGAGTTGGCCCTTCCCCCCCGCAGGGGTCGTCCGCCGTTGCCCCGGGTGCCACCGCCCACAGAGCCACCGGCGGCCTCACCGAGGCCAGCGCCCCCGGGTGTCGGTGAGGGTACGGGCGCTTGCGACGCTTTCCCCTCTCCGCCCCCGGTTTTCCACGCTCGCCGAGGCCGTTTCGTGCCCCCGGGTGTCGTGGACGGCGCGGGCGCTTATGCCACTCCGCCCTCCCCGCCCCCGGCTTTCCGCACACGCAGAGGCCGGGCAATTGTTCCCCCACGCCGGGGGGATTTTGACTATGGGTGAATTCTGGGGGGGCTTGTGTAGTGACTGTACATAATTCACACGGAACTCGTTGGGAATGGTAGTTCCCCCCGGACGATTTATAGGGTGGCACTTCCTGCCACCGGCATTCTTATTTTACTGTCGATACGACTACGTCGATTTGTTGTTACGCTGATGAATAAAGGAATTAGGTTTAGCTTCGAGACACCGCCTCCGACTCCTTCTTCTCAGCGCTACAATATACAAGAATGTGCGACTTTGGACGAGTAGTGACTCTTGCTAGAGTTCCTCAGGAATGTCCAGGCAGGTAGTACGTCAGGAGACAGCGTCGGCCGGGAGTGGGGTTCGGACATGGCAGGCAGTACAGACAGACAGAGCAGGCAAGGCTAAGTACGTCCTCGAGTCGTACCTAGGGTAGATAGGATAACACTGAGAACGATCAGGAACAGGATCCGCAGGGTTGATATCCAGACCGTTGATGAGCTGACAGCTCTCAGCTGGGCTGATGGGCTGATGACTCTCAGCTGGGCTGATAGATGGCGTCGGAAGCTGCCCATATAAGGGCGTGGAAGTAGGTAGAGAAATGGCCGCTCTCGCCATGATTGTGACAACCGGTCTGCGTCTATTCTTTTACCAACAAATTTCCAGTTCCGGGTTCGCGTTCTGCGATCTGATTGGCCACTGACGTACGCTAGTTCTGCCCCCCAGTAAGTTATCTACGCCAGTGCCAAACAGCTGTTTCCGTGTTTCTGCCTATGACTTTATGTGCGCTAATAAATCCGTTGGTAAAAGAATAGACGCTGCCTGTTCGCGCCTGCATTATCCAATTCGTATTACATGGCGTTTTAACATTCGCCAAAATGCTTGATTGTGATTGGTCAATAGCGCTCGGTTGCCCCTGACAGCGGTCAGTTATTTCTCGATAACGGACCGCTGCTATGGGCAACGCGCAATAATGACCGCTGATATGGGTAACACAGCGCTATTGACCAATCACAATCAAGCATTTTGGTTGCAGACAGTCACGAAAGCATATGCACAGCTGCACTCATCAGGTAATCAGACCACACACCTGCCAGAGGCGCCGAGGTGTTCTAAACGCAGTGAAGGTCAATTATTTTGCGACAATGACCTCGTAGCTATACCTTATCCCTTACATATCAATCGAAATAACGTATTGTTTTTATCTCTCTATATTAACGTGATTCCACACAACTCTACTAACAGCCTGCAGCCTGCTCAAATGTTCAAAACACGACCTCATTATTGCGCGAACGGCAGCCACATCAGACGACAGACGACTGGTGTTGAAACATGCCAGTTATTAGGCTACCTTCTAACGCCGGAGTGAGCATGGCATAAGAATGGAATGGCAGACGGCACTCAGATGCAGAATAACAGCCAGGCAGTGAGCCAGGTAGTGAGGGACTCGGGAGAGATCAGAGAGCGAAAGTCAATTAACGTTGATGTCAAGATGGACAGTGGAAGAAAGAGAAAGGGTGGAGGAGAGAGGGATAAAACAAAGAAAAAGAAAGGCCCTTACAGGAGAGAGTGGTTAACTGTATTATAATAGTAAATAGAAAAATATGTTGTGCTCTTGCTTTTTTCTTTTTGAAGGTGGAGAGAGTAGCATTGCTAGTGCCACAACAGTTTTATTTGAGGTCCATAACAGTACATTGTACTAAGCAATTGTTGGCTCATTAGTTTGTGATTCACATGCACTAAAATTCACCAGAATGCAGGAAATTAAGTCTTTGTAACAAAAAAAATCCTGGTGGGGGACCCCCAGACCCCCCGCTTAAAAAGTGGCCTGATTGGGGCTATATTTCGCGCTATATCTCCCGGTATGAATTATTTCCCCAGTCCGGCCCTGCAGGCTGGTCATGCATAATCTCGCCCACCAGACTCTTCTACCGAATTGACTAGGTCATGCAAGTCAATCAATAGATTACACTTTCTGTAGGCCTAACACTCACCTACTCATTCTGTTTTGACACAACATGACATGTTAGGGTTGTCACGCTTCCGTGATCATGTTTGAACCAATGTGTAAAAAATCTGTTTTAGATTAGGCTGTAAAAAGCTGTGCTATAGGCTATATTTAGTCTAGTTTATTAGACATAAAGCATTTAAAAATACTTTGATTAGTCTACATCAATAGCATTAACTATATGTAGCAGGGTGGATTATCCCTGCTTCGTGGGAACGGTTGCTGGCAGTCACAAGGTAGCTGGACACAGTAGAGCTCCGTCTGACTGCACCCTCGTCTTTGGACCTGGAGCGTCAAACTGGGACCCGGTAGTGGGAGTGAATGGGGCCCGGGATTTACCAACCTGGTTTGGTACTCTGGTCCTCCTCGCCTCTCCGGGGCGGTCAGCAGTACTCCCAACTCGCTCTCACTTCCCTGATTACCTCCGTGGGCCCTCCCACACCTAGTGACTGATTTGCCTAAATATATTCGTCCCTCCCGCAAGCAGTACCCTCCTTGATGACCACTAGAAACCTTACAATGAAAAGGGAGAGTTGGGTAGGAAGGGGTTAATTGTACTTAGTTCCACAAGAGTTGTTAAATGGCTCATGAATGGACATGCACACAGAACTCCCATCTAATTCTTTATGCTAAATATACTGGTCGGTTACAATGATTTATAAGAGTGACCAAATGGACTGGAAGTCCCACTATAGTTCCGTTTGTAACTCAATACCTCATAAACACGTATATTATACACCCACCTCTGGGTTAGTATCAGGGATAATATACTTCAATGTGTTTGACTCATCACCCACGTCTGGGTCGTCAGTGTCACCCTGTATAATACCTCTGACAGGCTTTGATTATACGGCAAGAATAATACCTCTCTAGGCTTTATTTATAATGCACCAGGTCTGTAACCTCCACAGGGAAAGGGTTAATTCGATGGGAAATATTATTAAAGAACAAACACGTTATCACACTTAAAAGAAACCAAAAATGTGGGCCACTGTACCAGAACAAAAGTCCTATGCTAATGCCGGCATGTAATGTTTGGGGTACCCCTTATGAACTGTAGTTAGCAACCATTAGCTTCGCCCGCAGGCTGCACCACACTGTGTACTGTGTAATAGATCCGGAGCATTGATGCTCGATTGTACTCAACCCAAAATGGCGGCCGCGCCGCACCACCACCGTCCGGGTGGCAAGATGGCGTCGAACGCTCTCGTCGCAGATGCTAGAAGGCGGGGCTGGAGCAGGGCAGTAGTGAGCTGAGAGCTGTGCTGGGTGTTGGCGACCTCCCGTGTTGGCCTGAAGACAGCCGGGGCAGAACGGTTGTAGCAGTGGCGGCCGCTGGCGCTGGTGCCTTGTGGGTCGCAGTTCACGTTAATAGGTCGAGTTGAAAATGTAATGCTCTCGGATCAATCAAATCAAATAATTAACACATGTATGTTGTCATTTTAAACAACTCACCATTCATTCATTATGCATCAGCAGCAGCTAAATTAATGTTATAGTTCACAACACAGCAGCGCGTTTTGAATCGCTAGCCTATTAATTATCGTCTCAGCAAGCACAGTCAATACTTTTTTCCGTAGCCGCATTTCGCGGAGACAGCTGTGTATAGCGAGAGAGAGAGAGCGAGAGAGAGAGAGAGAGAGAGAGAGAGAGAGAGAGAGAGAGAGAGAGAGAGAGAGAGAGAGAGAGAGAGAGAGAGAGAGAGAGAGAGAGAGGAGAGAGAGAGAGAGGAGAGAGAGAGAGAGAGACTCACTGTTTATTGAAACGTCCAGGGCAGGAGAGCTTGATAAACGTGTATAATCCACTGTTGATGTATTCCAGACCACTGTCCACTGTCTCCAGACTGCATCCGCATATAGCTTGTTAGCCAAGTGTTAGCTTGTTAGCACAACACAAGTACATTTCTTTGTCCTTTTTCCGCGTCGAACAGACTGCAACTACCTGGCGTTCTATCGCCATGCTCTAAGACAAACTCTAACCTTAACCAACTTTGAAAGAGTGCCTAAGCTTAACCATCTAAGAACTTGCAGTCACGGCACGCTCTGCTGCCTGCATCTCACAACAACACAACAACACAACTATCTCTCACCAACGGACCAACCTAGAATTGGAACATTAGAAATGGATTCGGCCAAATCAGAGATCGTCTCTGTGAAATTCTGCTACGGAAAAAGAATACTGGCGTCGGCCAATCAGAGAGCGTCTCCGCGAAATGCGGCTACAGAAATTCTTGACGCTACTGGCTAGACCGCTTCAAATCGCGCCCGGATTCCAACATAATAGTCATATTTCAACGCACAACGCGTTATGCACTGATTGGCTGTGACGGATACAGCGATCAAACTGTGACGCGCACTCAGAGCGCTATCGCGTCTAGCCCGGGCCGAGAATACGAAAAACAAAAAAAAAAAAAAAAAAAACGTCACTTCCTGCTCAGGAAAACGAGTGGTTTTTTTATTTTAGATAATAACGTTATATTGTGCATTGGAAATACAAACATACTTAAAATGAGTAAATATTATTAATTTTAAACATGTTTATATTATTTATAGGCTATAAAACAAAAAACTAAAAAGTTTTATTTTCTCTTCTCTGATTTAACAGCAGGTGGGTCGGCGCCTTGCGCCCCTAGTGGCAGAGCCGCCACTGGTTGTAGACAGCCGGTGCAGAGTCAACGGCACGCATCCATAAACTGGCCCTCACTCACTCTGAAGCTACACTCTGGGTCCCAAACAGCCCACCTGCTACACGGGTATACTGTGGCGCACGTGGTTGACTATACCACCGGTCGTCTTTAGCGCCTCGCGCTCGGGTTGCACTGGAGTCGATATAGCCGTTAGCAGCATGCTAATTATACCGTCACGCTGCTACTATAACCCGATAACTATGGACGTCAGTCCTGGGGCTCAGTCTCTCTTACTCACGCACTATCACGGATACTCTTATGATAACCCGTCGCTCGCTCCGGCGGGGCTCCCCAGTGGTTCTTTAACGGGGCTATTCCAAAGCACCTCCCGTTGTAGCTGCGACCGTTCACGGCGACATCCCAAACCGAAGAGGTCTTCCGGTTCTTCCTTCCTCCAGGTGACTCCCTCTTCCTCGCTGCCTGCCTCTCTCCCGTACACTCTCTGCCTGCCACCGCCCCCTGCTGGTACCGCCTACTAGTCACACAGGGAAAAGGACTGGGTGGATCGAATATGAATCAATTTCTGTTTATAATCCATATCCCAGCGAGTAGAACAAGGAGGAGCCTGCGTCATTGTTCGTGAGAATATCAATGGAAACTAGTCAACATGTCTTTGTGCACAAAGGGGAGATAAAAGGCAAGTCAGCACATCTGAATAATAGCCATATTTTCAGGTTGCTACATATACATTGTCAAGGTTGACAGAATAAAGTCTATATCTACTTATTTCCATCAAGGACCTTGGTGTAGGCTAATAACAGAACAGATTGACAGCCTAATAACTGGCATGTTTCAACACCAGTCGTCTGTCGTCTGATGTGGCTGCCGTTCGCGCAATAATGAGGTCGTGTTTTGAACATTTGAGCAGGCTGCAGGCTGTTAGTAGAGTTGTGTGGAATCACGTTAATATAGAGAGATGAAAACAATGCGTTATTTCGATTGATATGAATTGGATAATGCAGGCAGCATCTATTCTTTTACCAACGGATTTATTAGCGCACATAAAGTCATAGGCGGAAACATGGAAACAGCTGTTTGGCACTGGCGTAGATGAATTACCGGGGGGCAGAACTAGCGTACGTCAGTGGCCAATCAGATCGCAGAACACAAACCCAGAACTGGAAATCCGTTGGTAAAAGAATAGACGCAACCGGTCTTGCTCCAGCATGAAAATAGAGCCATCGATTTATTACAGTATCATGTCACCTTGAAATAAAGGGAGGTGCCTTTTGGTAATGAGAATTAGGTACACAAAAATACACAAAAACATACAATAATTTAATTTGTTATTTAAAGCTGCATTATGGAAGATTGCCACCCTGTAGCACAACATGAGGTGTGTTGTTGAGCCTTCATCAACACCATCTATGAGAATACAGTTGTTGAGTTGAGTTGTAGGAGTACAAGATTCTGAACTTAGTCTTTCATTTAACTTAACTTAAAACTATTATTAAATAATATTTGAAATAGAACATTTTTAAATAAAAGGCAAGATATGTCAAGAGGTCAGCCTCATTACATTTACATGTTGTTATTTAGCTGACGCTTTTATCCAAAGCGACTTACAAGTTTTGTATGACAAGTCAGCTCTTTCAGCTGAGTAACAATGATCATCAAACAGTGCTAAAACTTGGGTGCTGCAGTATTGAGTGCATAGACATAAGACATAAGACATATTAGTATAGCAGGAGGAGTATGATGGTAGTATAGGACAGTAAGAAGGTTAGTGCTTTTTTCTTTTTATAAAACATTTAAAATTTCAGATATTGATTGAAGAAGCCAGAGGATGTAGAGCGGAGGGGTCTTGAGGGTGTGTAGTTAGAGACAATTGACCGGAGGTAGGCAGGAGCCGTTCCCTTCACTGCGCGATATGCCAGGTCGAGGACCTTGAAGCGGAGTAAGCCCTCTATAATCATCATGAGTCACGCACACAAGACCATGAGAGAGAGAGAGAGAGAGAGAGAGAGAGAGAGAGAGAGAGAGAGAGAGAGAGAGAGAGAGAGAGAGAGAGAGAGAGAGAGAGAGAGAGAGAGAGAGAGAGAGAGACATAGCCTAGATCCGGGTGCCGACAGCGGAAATCCTGGATGAGGCCAGGGTCCAGAATCTGGCGGTGTGGGATCCAAGACCGTTCCTCAGGCCCATAGCTCTCCCAGTCCACCAGATACTGGAAGCCACGACCACGGTGCTGTATGTCCAGAAGCCGCATGACAGTGTAGGCAGGGTGATCATCGATGATCCAAGTTTTCAAGTTTCAAGTTTCTTTAATAGTTGTCATACAGAAGTACAGAATACTTTCATACAAAATGCTTCTTACTGTTACGCTCCAGAGACTGTGCTAGACAAGATAGTATCAAATAACATAGTATAGCATGTAATTTAGAAGAAGAAAATGAGGTCACAGTGTTCGGTATAGACATATGTACAATGTTCTGAGTTACCATATAATATACAATACTATGCAGTGTACTAATGTACAGTACTATATAGTGCAAAGCAGAAATGGGATGAGGTACAATTTAGGTACAATTTACAGTAAGGTGTACGAGTTGTAGTGCAATCCTTCATCAATAAATATAAAGTGTGGGGAGTGGGTGCTACAGTGTGTTTGTTTAAAGTGGGTGTGTGCTATAAAGTGTGTGGAGTGGGTGCTACAGTGTGTCTGTTTAAAGTGAGTGTGTGCGTGTGGATGTGTGTGCTATGTGCGTTTGGTGGTTGTTGTTGTGTAGTGTTCATTGTTCGTTTAGCAGTCTGATGGCCTGGGGATAGAAGCTTCTTCTGAGTCTTTCTGTGCTCGCCTTGAGACTCCGGTATCGCTTGCCTGACCGCAGCAGTTCAAAGAGGCAGTTGTTCGGGTGACTGGAGTCTTTAATGATTCTCTTAGCCTTGCCCTTGCAACGCTTGTTGTAAATGTTCTGGAGGGTGGGGAGCCCCCCTCCAATTGTGCGTTCGGCTGAACGTGTCACTCTTTGTTTGATCCTGGGAGGAGGAGGAGCAGGTATAGGGGGAGACAGAGAACTGGACTAGACATGGAACGTGGGATGAAAGCGGAGGGAGGAGGGGAGTTTGAGGCGCACAGCGCTGGGGTTAATAACAGACAGAGCCTCAAACAGACCAATGAAACGGGGTAAAATTTTCCTCAATTCCCCTTTTAAGGGAAGATCCCTCGCAGAGAGCCATACCTGTTGGCCTGGAAGGTAGGTAGGAGCTGGGGCAAGGCGACAGTTGGGCTGGACTTGAGCTCTGGAGGAGGCACAAAGGAGGGCGGCACGAGCCTTCCTCCAGGTCCGACGACAGTGGCACCGCAACCTCGACCTCCTGGGCTTGGAACAGAGGGGGAGAATAGCCAAGAGCACACTCGAATGGTGTCATACCTGTGGAGTCGTTGGTGATCGTGTTGTGGGCATAATGTGGGCGACAGTGGGTCAGGAGGAAGAGCAGTCGCCTGGTAATCAGAAGGTTCCCGGTTCGATTCCTGCTCTCCTGCTCCTCCCGGGGCGGCGTGTCAAAGTGTCCTTGAGCAAGACACTTAACCCCTAATTGCTCCCGGTGAGCAGGTTGGCACCTTGCATGGTTGCCTCCGCCATCGGTGTGTAAATGTGTGAGGAACAAATTTGTAAAGAAAAAAAAGAAAAAAATATTGAATGAATAATTGGTTCCTAAATTTACTTTTCTAATGCATTTATTTCTTTTTTTTGTATCTACTTTTTCTCCCATTTTCTATTTTTCTCCCATCCCAATTTCGTATCGTCCAATTCTACCCTCCCCTGTCTCGAACGTTGTTAGGCCATGCCTCCCACAGGCCGGCTGCAATGTGGACGCAGCCTTGCATCACGTGTCCCCTCCGGTACTCGAGGTATTAGCCGTCGCATATTTTCACCTGCACAGCGCGATCTTTCAGCGTCGGGGGTCTGCGCTTTGGAGGGACGCCGCCCCCGTCGCTTCCTGATTCTACTGCGCAGGCGCACCAACCGACCTGTAGGAGTCGCCCATCAGCTTCCCACCCCCTAATACTGCCAAATGTATTAGTATGAACGACCAGCAACGCTGAATGCAATGCGGAGAGCTGGGCTCGAACCCAGCGTCTCCTGCATTGGTGGTGAGCGCCTTGCCCACTGCACCACCTAGCCGCCCTGAATGCATTTATTTCTATAGACTGGTGTATTTTTCTTCCACGAAAAATGGAGCCTCGCACCGATGGCAGAGGCAACCATGCAAGGTGCCAACCTGCTCATCGGGAGCAATTACAGCAATTACAACAATCATAACATAAGCACTCGACGAAAATGGACTATAAAAGTCTCTTCTATCTATTTTTTGGTTACTAGCAGTAGTGGAAGAAGTACACAGTTCCTTTACTTAAGTAAAAGTAGAAATACCCAGATAAATGAGTACTCTGGTAAAATAAAAAGTTCTCCATTAAAATTCTACTTAAGAAAAAGTAAAGAAGTATTTGCTATTGAGTGTCTCAATCTAAAGGTTATGTTAAAGTGGTATGTGGTCCAGTTATGCTGCTCTGATTACGTAATCTTGAAGTTGACAGGCTTAAAATGTGAAAGTATATAACCTTCATACATTTTTGCCATGTTTTCTATGCAGAAACATATTCAAAGTAAGTAGTAACTGATGGGTTCAGATAAATGTAGTGGAGTAAAAAGTACAATATTTCCTTAATTTTTTACTTTAAAAAAGGAGCCCACGAGGCTTGTGTGTGTGGGTGTGTGTGTGTGTGTGTGTGTGTGTGTGTGTGTGTGTGTGTGTGTGTGTGTGTGTGTGTGTGTGTGTGTGTGTGTGTGTGTGTGTGTGTGTGTGTGTGTGTGTGTGTGTGTGTGTGTGTGTGTGTGTGTGTGTGTGTGTGTGTGTGTGTGTGTGTGTGTGTGTGTGTGTGTGTGTGTGTGTGTGTGTGTGTGTGTGTGTGTGTGTGTGTGTGTGTGTGTGTGTGTGTGTGAGCAGGGAGACTGATATAAAATAAATATGAGAAGACAGGTGGGATCATTTCCTCTGTTCCTCAATAGCCCGTCTCACCACACACACACACACACACACACAGGCGCACACGCACATACATACACACACACACACACACACACACACACACGCACATACATACACACACACACACACACACACACACACACACACACACACACACACACAGTCACACACACACACACACGCCTCGTGGGACTGAGGAAAGACAAACCTGAAGGTGTTCTGTGGAGGTGTGAATAACATTCAAACCAACATTCTCAGAACCATGCTTTGGTGGGTACACCTTAAAGTGGCTGTCATATTGCATATTGGTAATGTTGTTGTGAAAATAAGTGTTCGTTTGGTGCACGGTGCAATATTAGTCTCATGAAATAATCATTTACCTTCTTGTGCCGCCCTACAAAGGCAAAATCAACTTCAGTTACTGCAGTTTGCCTTTGTAGAGCAGTACTGATATAGCATATAGCTGATATGCATACACATGTAGAGGGGTACAGATATAGAGGATTGTAGAGGGCTACTCTGACCTACAAAGGCAAACATCAGCAACTTTGTTTGCCTTTGTAGGACAGGTGTGTCAGTTGTGTTGAAAATTCCAACCTTCTGAGTCCTGTGCACGTGACACAACCCTCATTTCCATGACAACACCATGAAAGTTCTATGAACGCCTTCTTAGGTTTACTGAAGGAAATGATTATAATACAAAAGGTGAAGCCATATCTCTACCTCTATGCATTCAAATTCTGTGAATTCAGTGTAGCACTTGACAATGACGAGAAGGAGACAATTTTCTCACAGCAAACAAAAACCAGACACTCGTGGCAGCACAGGGGCCTGCGTGATAGATTTAAAATTCATGGAAACCTTCAAACCATTCTATATTCATTTGCTTATTTACTTCATTCATAAAACATGAACGCTGTATTTCCATACTGTGCCAATCTAAATGACAGGAAAATCATGATATGTTATGTGATATGATATGATAGTACTTCCATAGAAGAGTGGATAAGAGCTTTCACACCAAGATATTTGCCATGTGTAACTGTGTTTGAGATAACAAGAGGATATATATACACATAATAGTTATATACATATTGCCACCATGGCCAACTTTATTCAGAGTCTTTGGGCTATTTGACCAGGGTAATTAGGGGCGGGTCTAACCTGAGCTATGCTCCCTCCCTCAATATGCTCATGCAACAAAGGACACAGGCCTGATTGTGGTTCAACAACCGCATTCACATTCACAAACATACTGGATTTACCGTAAATACAAGCTTCCTGCTGGGAAAATAAACACTTACAGTAGGTCACAGTCCTAGTGGTTATTTACAATGGAAGATGTGGGAATTGACCTATCTCAAACCCCACAATATTTTCTTGATCCTCCAATTACAACATGGTGCTTCCCTCGGACAAATGCGAAAGAAGCAAGAGTTGTGATTGGAGGATCAATAAAAGAGGGAGGGGTTTTATATAGATCAATTGTTTGTAGGCTCCGATATGTCCCACTTGGCAGTCGAAATGCTAGTTTCACCTGATTTAACTGGATCTGCCCTTAATATGAGCTGCCAGCTGGGGAAAAACACTTAGGTCACAGTCTCCTAGTGGTTATTACAAAGGGAGGTGTGGGAATTGTTTGTAGGCTCAGATATATCCCACTTGGCAGAAGGAAATGCGGAAGTGTGTCAACAATACAGGCAGAAATAAAGATCAAGGCTTTGGAGTCAATGGTTTGCAGAGGCCCTCAGGCTTCCCATGGGTTGTGTATACTGGGTTAGGTTTAAGCACTGGTTCAGCAAGGCAACACAAAACACCTCATTCATTCACATGGGTTATGTATAGGGATGTCCGATATTATTATTATTATTTTATTTTTTATTATTTAACCTTTATTTACCCAGGCAAGCAAGTAAGAACAAATTATTATATACAAAAGCAGTCTGACCAAAAAGCTAAATCCTTTTGAGGGGGGGGAGGCTGCAACAAAAACAAGGTTATGTACATGCATATAAGTAAATAAAATAATTACAGTAGCAATAGTATACAAGGAAAATTACAATAAATGAGGGAGAGAGAATGATAGAGAGAGAGAGGGAAGAAGAGAACGGGAGAGTGAGAACCAGAGGGAGAGAGAAGAAAAGGGGAGATGCACAGATAATGTTTACATTTAGAAAGCCTTTTTTGAATGCATCCAGTGAAATTAACACATCAATGCATACTTTTATTGCCAAAAGTATGCATAATGTTGTGTTAATTCCACGACAAGAGATATGTAATGTTATTACCTGAAATGATTTAGTTGGTTTTTTTGGGGGGGGGGGGGGGGATACCGCATATAGCGGTATCGGTTGATATCGGTATCGGAAATTAAGAGTTGGACAATATCGGTATATCGGATATCGGTAAAAAAGCAAATATCGAACATCCCTACTTCCCATGGGTTATGTATACTGGGTTTACTGGTTCAGCAAGGCTACACAAAACACCTCATTCATTCACAGGGGAATCCTGTGTGGGTCTCAGTGGCTCTTTTGATTTCAGTTGGACTAGGAACACAAACAACAATGTGACTTATGAACTGTCGTGAATTATGCGTCCTATACTGTGTTGTTCTAGCACTATATGTATTGTATGCATTGTGGAAAATGTACAGTAAATAATATAAAGTAAATATCAGTGTGAGAGGGTGAGCAATGGTATCAGGAATCTCAAGCTGTCCTGGAGACTATCATAAGAAAATCTGTACAATCTCATTGTGTTATTATTATTATTATTATTATTATTATTATTATTATTATTATTATTATTATTATTATTATTATTATTATTATTATTATTATTATTATTATTATTATTATTATTATTATTATTATTAACAATAATAATAACAATAACAATAATAATAATAATAATAATAATAATAATAATAATAATAATAATAATAATAATAATAATAATAATAATAATAATAATAATAATAATAATAATAATAATAATAATAATAATAATAATAATAATAATAATAATAATAATAATAATAATAATAATAATAATAATAATAATAATAATAATAATAATAATAATAATAATAATAATAATAATAATAATAATAATAATAATAATAATAATAATAATAATAATAATAATAATAATAACTAGACAATTCCGCGTGGGGGAAATTGTGAAAGTGTGGGTGACGCCTGTGCACCGCCGGCCAACGGGAGAGGGTCTCTCGCGAGTCTCTATGACAAACGGTTCAAAGGATACAAAAAGGGGGCGTGGCCACTATTACACTATTACACTATTACACACTATTACACTATTACACACGATTACACTATTACACACTATTACACACTATTACACTATTACACTATTACACACGATTACACTATTACACACTATTACACTATTACACACTATTACACTATTACACACTATTACACTATTACACTATTACACTATTACACACTATTACACTATTACACTATTACACACTATTACACTATTACACTATTAATAATAATAATAATACATCTATTTTATATAGCGCTTTTCCAGGTGCTCAAAGACGCTTCACATGGGCAGGAGAGACAAACTATGGCAAAACAAAAAAACAGAACAAAACAGAACAAAAATAATACATGACAAAATAAAATAAAACCGACAACAAAACAGAACAAAAATAATACATGACAAAATAAAATAAAACCGACAGAATTAGAGGTCAAAAGCAAGATTGAAAAGGTGGGTTTTGAGGGCTGATTTAAAAGATGTCAGGGTGTTTGCATCACGGATATGGCTGGGGAGGGCATTCCAGAGGGAGGGGGCAGCAGCAGCAAAGGCCCTGTCGCCCCAGGTCCGGAGCTTACACACTATTACACTATTACACACTATTACACTATTACACTATTACACACTATTACACACTATTACACACTATTACACTATTACACACTATTACACTATTACACTATTACACACTATTACACTATTACACTATTACACACTATTACACTATTACACTATTACACACTATTACACTATTACACTATTACACACTATTACACTATTACACACTATTACACTATTACACTATTACACACTATTACACTATTACACTATTACACTATTACACACTATTACACTATTACACTATTACACTATTACACTATTACACACTATTACACTATTACACACTATTACACTATTACACTATTACACACTATTACACTATTACACTATTACACACTATTACACTATTACACACTATTACACTATAACACACTATTACACTATTACACACTATACACTATTACACTATACACAATAACACTATTACACATTACACACTATTACACTATTACACTATTACACACTAAACTATTACACTATCAACACATACACTATACACTATTACACACTATTACACTATACACTATTACACACTATTACACTATTACACTATTACACACTATTACACTATTACACACTATTACACTATTACACTACATAATACACTATTACCACTATTACACTATTACACTATTACACTATTACACACTATTACACTATTACACTATTACACACTATTACACTATTACACACTATTACACTATTACACTATTACACACTATTACACTATTACACTATTACACACTATTACACTATTACACTATTACACACTATTACACTATTACATTATTACACACTATTACACTATTACACTATTACACACTATTACACTATTACACTATTACACACTATTACACTATTACACACTATTACACTATTACACACTATTACACTATTACACTATTACACACTATTACACTATTACACACTATTACACACTATTACACTATTACACACTATTACACACTATTACACTATTACACTATTACACACTATTACACTATTACACACTATTACACTATTACACTATTACACACTATTACACTATTACACACTATTACACTATTACACTATTACACACTATTACACTATTACACACTATTACACTATTACACTATTACACACTATTACACTATTACACACTATTACACTATTACACACTATTACACTATTACACTATTACACACTATTACACTATTACACACTATTACACTATTACACACTATTACACTATTACATGATTACACTATTACACTATTACACACTATTACACTATTACACTATTACACACTATTACACTATTACACAATATTACACTATTACACTATTACACTATTACACACTATTACACTATTACACTATTACACTATTACACTATTATACTATTACACACTATAACACTATTACACTATTACACACTATTACACTATTACACTATTACACAATTACACACTATTACACTATTACACCGAGTACAATGGCACAATCCGCAAGTCTCTACGACAAACGGTTCAAGAGATACACTGAGGGGGTGTGGCCTAAGGGGGCGTGGTCTAATGATCGGGGGAGTGGTCAACATCGACCAATGAAAGGTGGTCAACATCGACCAATGGCACAATCCGCAAGTCTCTACGACAAACGGCTCAAGAGATACACTGAGGGGGTGTGGCCTAAGGGGGCGTGGTCTAAGGATCGGGGGAGTGGTCAACATCGACCAATGAAAGGTGGTCAACATGGACCAATGAAAAATGAAAGAGGATATCCCTACTGAGTACAATGACACAACCCGCAAGACAGAGGGCGCTGTCCAGCAATTCAGTACTGCAACACAGTGATGGGCAATGATGGGTTAAGTCGATGAGGTCATTGGCAGGTCAGCTGAGCCATGAGCCCTGAGCCTCACAGCTGTTAGGCTGAACCAATCAGCCACGAGCCACACAGGTGATGCAATCACAACACAATGACTTGCATTTTCTGGATTTTCTTTGCATGACTGCATTGTCACGTTGATTAAAAGAAAACTATAAGAGATGAAGCGTTGTGACTCGCACAGGAGCACTACAACGAGTAGGCGAAGGGTTGTGTGCGATATTGTGGCATTCGTGCGATATTGTGGCACTCCTTCGGCGATCGGAACAGAAGGGTAAAAAAGAGTGGGAAAAAAGAGATCCCTAGAGTGGATTTGCATGGCAGTCAATGGGGAGGAGAACTGACAGCCGTGTCATCGTTTTGATGTGTTTGTTTTATTTCTACGTCCAAAATTGAGATCACACTCGCAATTCACCCAAGGTAGTGGAAAAAAGATTATTTCAGCTCTCGCACTCTAAATTGCAATGCATTTCCAATGGGACCGAAATTTTACCGTTTAAAGTCGATTCGTAGCCAGACGGTGCGGTGAAACTATACGAGTTCGAATAGCGCTGTTGCCATAGGCAGGCCGGTCGTTTTGATACCTTTCACGTGTATGGGGCGCGAACGCTCTGGCACGAGTTGTGTTTGCAAAATCGGTGGAATAAAGAATAATAATAAAGACGATGAACAAGAACTATAGTGTGGGTGGCAACCTGTGTTTGCAAAAATCGGTGGAATAAAGAATAATAATAAAGAAGATGAACAAGAACTATAGTGTGGGTGGCAACCTGGCTTCGCCAGGTCACCCACACTAATAATAATAATAATAATAATAATTATTATTATTATTATTATTATTATTATTATTATTATTATTATTATTATTATTATTATTATTATTATTATTATTATTATTATTATTATTTTTAAATATATATCCACTCTGGAACATGTTGTAATAATTAACTTGAAGTTGAAGTAAATGTAATGTAACAATATGCACATGAGTATTAAGGATAAGGCACCACATTTTCTAACGTTCCTCTGAGGAAAATGGAATGACACTAAACAGGTTGTTGACGCTGCAGTAGAAATGCAGATAGAAATACAGAGAAACGGAATTACAGAAATACAAATCACCTTTCTGTATCGCAGCTGGCAGCAACAGGTTACATTCTATTCTACGTCATCATGTCGCTTGAATACAATTCGAGTGTTCATTGTTGGGGGGGGAAAGCCTTTATTTCACAAGGTTAAATGGCGTGGCATGAAGAAAGCATCTCATTTAAAAAGATCAAAGGGACATAAAGTTGTAACAACACATGTTGCTAAGGACAACTGTCAATCAAACCCAGTTCGATTGAGGTTACATCACACCACTTAATTAAAAAAAATAGTCGGAGTAACAATCTATAGACACATTCTGCTATATTATGATGCCATCTTTCAGATCCGATACAATTAGATGCCATTGTAGATAGATGACTGACTGTCAGGAGGCAGCCGAGATTAGAGCTTTGAGAAGAGGCTCTAACACCATGGTAACTCTGTTTTAGTAACATGTAACATGTGGTGTTCTGCAGGCCAGCGGGTGCTGGGTCTGCTGCTCATTGACAGTCAAGCTTGTGTTTGTTGTGCTTTGGGACTGCAGGATGACAAGGTCTACTGAGGTTAGCTTGGTGTTTGTATGTTCAGTCGTCAGTCGTCTCACGTCGCCAGCATCGCGGGGGGAATTCATGTCAAGGGTGTGTATTCCTGTCATTGGTATTGGTTTGTCGTACATGCTCACCAGCATGCAAACACACACACACACACACACACACACACACACACACACACACACACACACACACACACACACACACACACACACACACACACACACACACACACACACACACACACACACACACATGTGTGCGTATAAACACGCATGCATGCTGGAACTTTGGATAAAAGCGTCAGCTAAATGACCAAATGTAAATGTAATGTAATGCATGCATGCAAGCACACACACACACACACTATACTCTAAAGGGACATTAGAATGTATCAGTATATTGGCACAGTCTCCCTGATCACACATATCCCTGATCTTTCAAAATGCATGCTGAACCATCCTTAGTGTCACCATGGTTCCTCTAACCAGTTGCTTGGCAACCAAGTCCTCCCGGAAACTAAGGTAACAACTCACGACTTTATAACTAAAGGCTCTGTTACAATAATATTTGGTTAAAGATGTAATTGCAGGACCACATAATTTGTCATAATGACAATAAAATTAAAAAACGAACACATTTTCTTTTTTTTAAGAAAAATTTATTAATGCATGTGTAATACCTCAGTTGCCTTTTCATAGGAAGCGTGCGTGCGTGTGTGTGCGTGCGTGCGGGCGGGCGGGCGGGCGGGCGGGCGGGCGTGCGTGCGGGCGTGCGTGCGTGTGTGTGTTTATTGTGATGTCCTAGCTCGTGGTTCATCCAGCCAGGTGGGAGAGTAGAACACTTTCTCTTCCTGGAAGGAGGGATGGCTGTCAGGGGGAGTTGAGGGGCTTCTCTGGGTCAGAGGCAGAGCCGGCGTGTTGATGAACAAGCCTGGAACATTGGAATAAAAAATAGAACCCCATGACACCACAGCGACTCGGCATGCATCCTAACTTGAGGTGAGCTACCAGAACACCCAGGCTTAGCAGTTTTCTAAGATTCAATAATAATGTTTGACAGAATGAATAAGGACACAATACATACAGTGATTGACTGTATAGCGGTGTAGTAAACTGTAGTAAAGTCTTTGTCCTCGCCTAGGTCAGGTCTCTTGAGGGAGGAGTGTCTCTGTCTGGAGTCCGAGGAGGCCCAGGTGCTGTCCGTGGCGCTGGACTTCACCGACTGGACCGAACGGACAGACGGCACCAACGGTTCCGGGGGGCCGGGTTTGGATCTGCCTACAACTCCCCCCGACACTGTGTTGCTGCCCTCTGGATGAAAACATCAATATCACACTGAAAACAGCCATGAAAAATACATCAACTAACTTGCTTTGACTTAAAAGTGCTATAGAATAGATAACCTCCAGCCATTAGATATCACACTAGAGCACCAGCATGTCATTTATCCAATGAGGTGCATTCCACGTGGGGAAATGGGAAGTAGGGAGGCGATACATGCCTGCAACATGTAAAAAACAACATTCATTTTGGACCAGACAATTAAAGATCCATTAATCAATCATTTGTTGGTGGGAAAAGCAATGCGTTTATTCTGCATCTTTCTAAAAGCTCTGTGGATGTATTATTATTTTATATCTACGTACAAATGTTATCTATAGAACCTTTAATTGATCACAATCATCTTTCCACTTCCCATAAGTCCAAGAAAGTCAGAACAGACTTGCAGGCTTGAGGTGAGTTGCACTGTGTGTGGTATGTAATTGTTATACCCACACCGCTAGGCAGAAGTGGCCAAAGAGAAGGAGGACATCCACACAGTTTTCATGTTTAAAATGTGAACCCGGAGGCGGCTGAGTGGCGCAGTGGGCAAGGCGCTCGCCTCTAACGCAGGATACGCTGGTATCGAGCCAAGCTCTCGGCGTTGCTACCGGCTTGGCCGGCCGTCATACTAACACAATTGGCAGGCTTTTTTTTTTTTTTTTGCCAGGCGACCGATTTTTTAAGCCAAATATCACTTCAATCCTATTAAGTTAGTTCAAGTTAGTTATTCATTTATATGTGCTATTTATGAGAGGGCTAACTTGTTGCAAAATAATAATGATAATAATAATAATAATAATAATAGCCTCATTAAAATACTATTGTTGCTTCGGTTGTTTTCAGCGTTTTATGTGCATAATCTGTTATTTAGTTTGAAATGTTCGTTGAAATAAGTAGATTTTTCGTTTTTGTTTATTTATTAAGTTAATATAAAACCATATAGTCACATTTTAGAATACAATAGAATAGAATTTTAGAATACAACTAGAAACACTGTCCTGGCCTCAGTGGCGGCTCTACCACTAGGGGCGCTAGGGCGCCGACCCACCTGCTGGCCAGCTGCTGTTAAATCAGAGAAGAAGAGAATAAAACTTTTTCGTTTTTGTGTTTTATAGCCCTATAAATAATATAAACATGTTTAAAATTAATAATATTTACTCATTTTAAGTATGTTTGTATTTCCAATGCACAATATAACGTTATTATCTAAATTAAAAAAACACCGTTTTCCAGAGCAGGAAGTGACATCACGTTTTTTTATTTTTTTTATTTTTTCGTATTTCTCGGGGGCAATACGCAATAGCGCTCTGCGTGCGCGTCACAGTTTGATCGCTGTCTCCGTCACAGCCAATCAGTGCATACGGCGTTGTGCGTTGAAATATGACTATTATGTTGGAATCCGAGCGCGATTTGAAGCGGTCTAGCCAGCAGCGTGAACTTCCGTGAAGGATTTTCCATAGCCGCATTTCGCGGAGACGCTCTCTGATTGGCCGACGCCAGTATTTCTTTCCATGGCAGAATTTCACAGAGACGATATCTGATTGGCCGAATCCAATTTCTAGCTTCTAGCTTGGTTGAGATAGTTGTGTTGTTGTGAGATGCATGCAGCTGTTTGCCGTGCCGTGACTGCAAGTTCTTAAGCTTAGGCACTCTTTCAAAGTTGGTTAAGGTTAGAGTTTGTCTTAGAGCATGGCGATAGAACGCCAGGTAGTTTTGCAGTCTGTTCGAGCGGAAATGGACAACGGAATGTACTTGTTGAGTGTTGTGGCAACGAGCTCAGCTGAGCTAACACTTGGCTAACTGCTAACTTGGCCCTGGACGTTCAACTAAACAGTGAGTCTCTCTCTCTCTCTCTCTCTCTCTCTCTCTCTCTCTGTATCTGTATCAATCTTGGATGCAATAATAACGTTACTTACCACACTGACTATCTCGATGGCTCATTGATTTAACTACTGCAGCTCTCTCGGATTGAAAATACGTGGATTATGGCTTGTTCAATATCGTCGTGGATTATGGCTTGTTCAATATCGTCTATGTTTGAATGAATGAATGAATGAATGAGAACTTTATTAACAGATTGCAGAATGGGTACAATACAGTACGGCTCAATACACACAATTGTTAAGGGGATGCAGACCAGAGAAAGACGTTTGTCTTGTTTACATCAGGGTCCCAGATTTTCGATTCATATCGATAGTTTAATAGCTAGCCTTGGCTCGTTTAACAATATGCAAAATATGTGTACAGCCCTGTACTCATACTGAAGTTATTCTTGGTATATAATAGGTCTGATTGTGTAACGAATCGATTCCACGTCGCGCTGTGTGTGAGAGAGAGAAGGAGAGAGGGAGAGATCTGCCTGTGTTTGTAGACGGGCGAGTTTTGTTTCTAACTTTTCTATTTATATATTGTGTTTCAAGTTGTGAATTAGAGTCTAGACTATACTTTATTTGACTGGTTGTGTGTTGTTGTAGTAACAGCTGAGCGACTCGTTCATAAGAGCCGATTCATTGCCGTGAGCGTGAGTCGAATCGCTCACGTCTGGCAATGAGTGTTGCGTGGTACTGTACTGTACATGTTTGCATTTAATGTTTGGTATAGCGCCCCCTAGTGGCGAAACCCACCGGCCGCCACTGCCTGGCCTGCTTCTAAGTTCAGTGACATGAAAAAAAAAAAATTATAATAATAATAATACTTTTTTTTTTTTTTTTTTTTTTTTTTTTAATCATCTCGCGGCCCACCCGTGGCTGCTCGCGGCCAACCTTTGGGTCGCGACCCCGACTTTGGGAACCACTGAACTAAATGTCTGAGCATTTTAGTCTTAGTCAGTTTTTGTCTCAATTTTGTCTTTTTGTTTTAGTCTAGATTTAGTCAACGAAAACGGATGACATTTTTGTCTATTTTTAGTTAATGTACTAAAAAAAAGAATTTATATTATATAAATTATAAAACTTTTTTTTTTTCTTTTCTTTTTTATAGCTACTGTTTTATATATACTGTTTTTTTGTAATAACTAGAAAGTAATGGTATTTATTCAACAACAGGTGATTGTATAGATTAGTATTAGTATCATTAAATGACAACTATGCTCAACTATGCTTCACCCACGGAAAGGTTGTTGGCACATTGGTTCCACACGAACATTATACGTTGTTGCACTTGCTTCCAGAAGGCTCCGTTTAGGTTGGCTAGTAGCAGAGGCTCTGTTGTGATTTTCAATGCACAATAAATATTCAACATTCTCTTTTGAGACTCCGCCTCAGACTCTTATCATTTGGCACTAAAAGCTAAACATTGTCACCGGTACGGCTGTCCGCAACATGTCATTAATTGTGTGCGAGAGGTCGATCAGTTAGCCACATTAGCGTGAGCTAGGTTAGCCACTAGTTAACACGAGCTAGATGGAAATACAAACAATGTAACGTTACTGGTGAAAAAGTGATTTACCTTGGAATACTCCTTTGCCAACTTGCTGTACTTTGCTTGCAGGTCTGCAGCTGGATTATGAATAGTCCCAACTTTAGCCAAGGTAACGTTAAGCTAAAACTAGCTTTTCAAATAGCTCTTCAGCTAATGCTAATAACAGAGGTCCCCGTCACACTGCTCTGTCGGGACGATGGCATTAAGAAAAGTTATAATTATTTTGTCTCGTCTTGTTTTAGTCAACAATATCAACATACATGAAGAGAAATTTCGTCCTGGTTTTTGTAAATAACATTTTTGTGTCCTCAGTTGTGGTCAACGATATTTGATAAACTATTTAGTCTCGTTAGCGTCACATGGTCTTCAATAACGTGACATCACGTCTCGTTGTCGTCATGAAAAAAACCTTCATCATTTTAGTTAACAAAATTAACACTGGTGGACAGCGACTCCTACAGGTCGGTTGGGTGACACCGGTGCGGCGGAAACAGGAAGTATCAGGGGCAGCGTGAGCCTCCCACGCGTTACTCCTCGCCACTGAGAGTTCGAGCTGCTGCGGTGAAAAGATGCGACAGGCTGCCTCCTCGTGTACCGGAGGGGACATGTGATGCAAGGCTTCTATCCTCACTACAGCCGACCAGTGGGAGGCATAGTCTAGCAACGTTCAAGACAGGGGAGGGGAGAATTGGAAATACGAAATTGGGATTTATAATTATAATATATATATATATAATTATAATAAGAAGAAGAAATGTGAACCCGGGGCATGTCTACATCTGACAGTATAGACCACACTCATACCAGAGTAATCCTCCAGGGGGAACCTTCTGTCTACATCCAGGGGAGTAGCAGGGGGGGGGGGGGGGGGGGAGGTTAGGATGATTCCAAGGGCCTGGGGGGGGGGGGGGGGGGGGGCAGATAACACTATTATTATCTTGTTGTTTTTTTTATCCAATTTTTCTCCCATTTCCTTCAAACTAGACTTAAGCGAGGCACTATCATAATCATAATAATCATATGTTGCCACTACAATTACTGTACTTTCATAAAACATATACAACAATAATCAAAAGCAACTATAAATATTAGGTTTTTGCATTTTTGTATGAGCTGCATACTGTAAACCAAGCTACTGAACATTTTTTTTTTTTTTTTATCCACTTTTTCTCCCATTTTCTATATTTTCTCCCATCCCAATTTCATATCATCCAATTCAACCCTCCCCTGTCACGAACGCTGTTTCTTGCCTCCCACAAGCCGGCTGCAATGTGGACTAAGTCATACATAGCACAAGTCCCCTCCGGTACTTGAGGTAACAGCAGTCGCATCTTTTCACCTGCGCAGCTCAATCTCTCAGAGTAACGCGTGGGAGGCTCACGCTGCCCCGACACTTCCTGATTCTACTGCGCAGGCGCACCAACCGACATGTAGGAGTCGCTGTCCACAACGCCCGATCCCCACCCATCAGTTTCCCGCCCCCTAATACGGCCAATGTGTATTAGTACGGACGACCAGCTAAACTGAAGGCAAATGTGGAGCGCTGGGCTCGAACAGGCAAGCCCAGCGTCTCCAGATTTTGTGGCGAGCGCCTTGCCCACTACGCCACGTAGCCACCCTACTATTATTATCTTGTTATTAATATGGTTTCATTATTATCCTAAAGTAAGTTAATGTAGATGACTCAAAAGTATAATTGCCTGTATTTAAAAAAAAAAAAGTCACAAAAGAAACAAACAGGTGCTTGTTACTCTGTTTGACAGAATGAGCGATTGTATACTACAGAGCACATCAAAATGTAAGTGTCTGTCAACCTAATAGTGTGCTTGAGTAGATTTGTGTTGGAGATGGGATTACAGAGAGACAGGACAAGTAACAGCTTTTGTATGTTGAATTAAGTATCAGAAAACACTGTCACAAGAGTAGGGGAAAATATATGCCTAGCCTAGTGCGACTCAAGGTTCTTTGGTAGACTATTGCATTGGTCCATTCATTGAAGATGAACGCAATGCCATCCTTTACTAGGCTCACCCACCAACAGTTCAGGTGCTGAACTGCTGATCCGAATGTATAGGTAAAACGCGCGCTCGCATGGATTGGGGGCCCACAAATGTATTCTTTCATGGGGCCCAGAATCTACGCCCTGACAGTATACACCACACTCATACCAGAATACTCCTCCAGACGGAACCGTCCGAAGCAGAGATGGATCCTCCACTGTTTCCTCACGTTCTCCTTCATCAGACAGTGGAACAGAAAGATAAACAGTCCTGGAATACATAAGTAACTGAGATGAAGCCACACAGCAGCATGCATGGAAGACGACACACACACACACACACACACACACACACACACACACACACACACACACACATACATACATACATACATACATACATACATACATACATACATACATACATACATACATACATACATACATACATACATACATACATACATACATACATACATACATACATACATACATACATACATACATACATACATACATACATACATACATACATACATACATACATACATACATACATACATACATACATACATACATACATACATACATACATACAGGGCTTGACGTTGACACCTGCCCACCTGCCCAGGGCTAGTGAAAATGCTGAGTGGCTAGTGACTTTGGAAAACCACTAGCCACAGTGGCTAGTGAGCCAAAAAGTTAACGGCAAGCCCTGCATAGGTGTGTCAATGATAATGTTCACTGCGTTTGGAGCAATAATATAATTGCTAGGTTCAACACAGCCAAGGCATAGGTGTGTCAATGATAATGTTCACAGCGTTTGGAGCAACAATGTAATTGCTAGGTTCAACACAACTCTTCCACATCTACACCCTCCATCTTGTCCCAGTCAGCCGTTGCCCCAACTGGCTGAGTCACTGGTCGCAGGCAGTAGTAAACAATGGAGTCAACAGTCAGAAGCACAGTTGTACAGTTGGCGTGTAGCAGTATGATTACAATGATACTGTCCCCAGCAGGGGTTAGTGAATAAGAAATGACCTATATTTATTACTTTTTGGGTGGGGGCGCGAGTGCAGGGATTTTTGGCTAGTGAAAATGCTGAGTGGCTAGTGACTTTGGAAAACCACTAGCCACAGTGGCTAGTGAGCCAAAAAACACACACACACACACACACACACACACACACACACACACACACACACACACACACACACACACACACACACACACACACACACACACACACACACACACACACACACACACACACACACACACACACACACACACACACACACACACACACACACACACACACACACACACACACACACACACACACACACACATACATACATACATACATACATACATACATACATACATACATACATACATACATACATACATACATACATACATACATACATACATACATACATACATACATACATACATACATACATACATACATACATACATACATACATACATACATACATACATACATACATACATACATACATACATACATACAGTACATACATACATACATACATACATACATATGTGTAAAGCGCTTTGGATAAAAGCGCTATATAAATGCACCATTTATTATGTGAAATATGGGAACATTACATTCATTCTGTTACTATATCCTAATAATCTATAACATTCCCATATTAATTCATGTCTACTTTGCCACTCTCTATCATCTATTGATATAACACAATAATAATTCTACCTATAACCAGATCATGAATGCCATTTTCTTGTTTTCTCATCACCAGTAGCAACAGTGGTTTGTTCGTAACGAACGGAAGACGTTTTTTCAAGATGGAAATCAAATCAATACAGTGCACAGACGCAATAATCGCTTATCACCAATAGGTGTTGCCAAAACAAACAAAAAGGAGGTGAGGTGTATTCTCAAAATTGGTCCTGATTCAATGTACTCTGGCGAGGGATGAAATTATTATAGGAACTTGCAGTAAGCCATTTCTGTTGTCGCGCTGCCCCTTCTCTGTGGCTTTCCCTAACGCTTAGATTAATATTTAAATTAATGTTATGGTCAAGGGTGGGGTTAGGTTGTGGTTAGGGGGATGGTTATGGTTAGTGTTAGGATTAGGGGTATGGTTCACACTGGGAACACACCAATTCATACGAAATGCAATGGAAATTCGACACAATAGCCTGTCAGACTTTTCATATAATGCCCACACCCCCACACACACACACACACACACACACACCTACACACACACACACACACACACACACACACACACACACACACACACACACACACACACACACACACACACACACACACACACACACACACACACACACACACACACACACACACACACACACACACACACACACACACACACACACACACACACACACACACACACACACACACACACACACACACACACACACACACACACACACACACACACACACACACACACACACACACACACACACACACACACACACACACACACACACACACACACACACACACACACACACACACACACACCGTGTAGGGTGTTGAGTCCAGTAAACAAATACATGAGAGCCACTCTGGCTGGCCCCCAGGTAAAAAAGCCCACAGACCATGTGAGTCCAAGTAAGAGCATGAGACTGGCTAAACCCTTCAGGTCACGTATCAGTCCACTACGAATCCCAGCTGGCCGGTTGGCCCGCATGTGACGAATTTGGATCAGGACCACCACAAACACCTAGAGAGGAGATTCATGAGAAGGTTTAGAATGCTAGCTTCAGTATGAAACCACAATCTATTCTGAAAACGACTTACACATCTGTATTAAATCTGCAAATCTGTAACACACATATCAGAAGTACTATTATCAGAAGCGTGATAAATGCACCTGTAGCACCAACAGTAATGGAGGTACAGTAGGGAAATGTTTGTTGGAGAAATATCATACTCAGAATACATACATATACTATAACTATACTATGAAACATAACACTATGTTTCAAAGGAATAATAGGTTCGTAATAGTCAAGTCAAGAGTTGTATTTGTCACGGCATACAAGCATACAGTGAAATGCGGGAGGTCATGCCCGCAGCGATTGTGCAATAATACAAGTAATAAAAAAGGAAGAAGAATAAGACATTTGTGCAATAATACAAGTAATAAGAATAAGACATAACAGGTATAATGTACATAAAGTGTACAACAAGCATGGTAAAAGACATGCTAAGGTCCTGCGATAGTGCAATAGAATGTTAGCTACGGATGAGGCACTGGGTCTTATGTACACTACTATACAATGCTATACTATACAATCTACAGTTATACTATATATCCTTATGCTATCTTGCTATATCCATCTATTTACTATACAAGAACCACTCCTGTTCTTTTTTATTTTTTAAAGTTAAGTGACCTTTTCATTATGTAAAGTGACCGTTGAGTGTGAGCGTGTGCAGCATGTGTGTGTGTGTGTGTGTGTAGGAGCCAAATCCTATGATGAAAAATTGTATCTTTATTGCCCCCTTAGAAATATATTTTATTATGGTATTCGTGCTTTGTGTTTATTAATATTTGTCAATGAATTCCAAGATGGAGACTTACCTGGTCAACTCCCCTTTTTTCCCACGTTCCCCCTAACCACTCCTATAACATGGCAGGTAATTTAGAGTTCATGCAGGCCCAGGTGGAGCGGTACCATATAGTTTTTGACCGCTGAATAAGAGATAACGTTTGCCCAATAGCTGAAATGTAAAAAAAATTATATATTTACACCAATGTTGAAGAGAAAGACCAGCGCAGCATAACCAACCACGGACACGTAAAACGCCACGTCATCCTGAAACCAGCAGCTGATTGGATGGGAGGGAGAGGGGATGAAGAGGTGATGAAGAGGAGGTAATGAGGCAGATGGAGGAGTGAGAATGGGGTGGAGAGAAAGAGAAAGGAGGACACACATTGTCATAGATGTGATGCATTCTGGTATAGATTGAACTGGTTTTACACAAAGTGTAAAAAAAACGGTGAATCGCCACTAGGGGCAGAGTGGCTAAGTGTGAGTGAATGACTGCTTGAATAAATAAATAAATAAATAAAGTGAGAGACCAAACGAGTGTGCCACGACATTTAAGGTGCTCAAAACCTTGATGAAAGGTGAGGTGGTTTCATCCTGTGGGTCAGAATGCTTCAAAGCAACCACTGTGTTACTGTGAAGCCACACCGCATGCGGTGAATTCAGATCACTGATTGATGATTGATGATCAAACTCTTTTAGCTCCTTTTAGCCAGCTGCATGAGATCATGAGATGATGTCAGTTAAGTGAAAACTTTGCAGGCACATCCACACTTTATAAATACTACAAATTGCTTTTGCCTAAGACATTTGCTGGTGGGGAAAAAAACTTTACTTGCAGAATTTGTGAATTTCATCTCTATTCAACTTGTACATTGAGATGACTGTGTATAGATTTGACCTCCATCTCACAACACATAGAGATGTGGCTGTGCTAAACTCTGTGCTGAACTCTGTGCTGAACTCTGTGCTGAACTCTGTGCTGAACTCTGTGCTAAACTCTGTGCTAAACTCTGTGCTGAACTCTGTGCTGAACTCTGTGCTAAACTCTGTGCTGAACTCTGTGCTGAACTCTGTGCTGAACTCTGTGCTAAACTCTGTGCTGAACTCTGTGCTAAACTCTGTGCTGAACTCTGTGCTGAACTCTGTGCTAAACTCTGTGCTAAACTCTGTGCTGAACTCTGTGCTGAACTCTGTGCTAAACTCTGTGCTGAACTCTGTGCTGAACTCTGTGCTGAAATTTGTGCTGAACTCTGTGCTGAACTCTAAACACCCTCTGCTCAAATTCTGATAATGGTAGCCTACAGCCATTGTCAATTGGCTCCTTATTGCTATCATTATTTTGAGGAACTTGAAAGGATCAGCCTCCTACTGTAAATCATGACGGTTAGAAAACTCAAACACTCATGCCCATCCCTAGTTGAGTTTGTGAGAAATGGGCAGTGTGCAAATGAATGAATAAACCAACCAACCAACAGTAAGGAGAAGCTAGCCTAGCTTAGCACAAGGACCAGAAACAGTAAGGAGCAGCTAGCCTAGCTCTGTCAAAAGTGAAGGAATACAACTTCCAACAACTCAGACACACAGAGATTAAACTGACTAAACGAATCAGTCTTCTCGTCTGACTCTGGGGAAGATGGCAAATAAATGTATTTGCCTCAGATGTGTGTTCCTTTAAATTAAGCACAGCTCCCATACCTCTATGAAGAGACATCCACATGTGCACCGACTCATGGAGACTAAATAAAGCTCCAAGACAGCGGGACGCAAAGAAAACTCACAAATCACCGGAGTTGTCCAGCGGCACCATACTGGGCCGTCCATCGGTGTAGAGCAGACTGCCATAGGCCTCTTTGTCCAACACAAGCACCAGGACACACATCACCAGAGGAAGGCCTGGAGAGGGAGCGCTAATTAAGATACTGTATATGTACGGTAAATCATCATCATCATTGTCGTCATCATCATCATTATCATCATCATCATCATCGTCGTCGTCGTCGTCGTCATCATCATCATCATCTGCTGCCAGACATTCAACTAAAACTACTAGGAACCTAAAAAGGACAATAACACTACCTGCATACTGCACCTTATGTGAATCAAAATCAAATCAAATCAAATCAGTGAGATTTCAGTGAGTTAGTTAGTTAGTTAATTATATTGACTTGTTATATTGTTTACACTGCTTGTTTTTACTACCTGTACCTCCCCCTCCCCCTCCCCCATGCGGCTATGATGCCTGAATTTCCCCAAGGGGATCAATAAAGGAATATCTTATCTTATCTCATCATCATCATCATCATCATCATCATCATCATCATCATCATCATCATCATCATCATCATCATCACAAGCTTTATTAAAAGAGCACCGTTCAAAACATTATTACAAAGTACTAAACAGTGTGTGATTTGCAGGGTGTTCCATTAGTACACCGTGTGGTATATTATGGCGTACCCCATCCCACGGCACAGAACTTGAGGATGTAAGAGGGTACGTAGACGTTGAAGACTTTGACGAGTGCAAAATACATGTGGACCGCCTCTAATCCCATCCAGGTAAACGAGGCCAGTAGGAAATAGTGTAACGCGGCGGCCACGGCCACACACAGGCCGTGCACACGCCAGGAGGACAACCAGGAGTTGAGGAGGAACACCAGGTTCAAACCCAGCAGCGCCAGGGAGAGGTTGATCAGGATCTGAGAAGGATAGTCCCGGCGAAGCTTCCTAAGAGAGAAGGGCGAGAGAAGGGATGGGGGGCGAGATTGAGAGATGGAGGGAGAGACGGGGGGAGAGATGAAGAGATGGAGGGAGAGATAGAGAGAGAGAGGGAGAAATAGAGAGAGGGAGGGAGAGATGAAGGGGTAAGTTCAAGCAAAAAAAAACTAAACAACAACTAGCTATTACAATTTTAATTAAAAAGTCTTAATATTAAGTATTAATGGTTCTGAGTCTCACTCAAATGCTGTGTATGTGAGAACAGTGATGCCCAGGAACAGTGATGAGATTCCACAGCCCAGATAGGAGATGATGGTCATAGACTGCTCATTAACTGGGTCCAGCTCCGTCCTGGACATGTCCTAGAACCACACACAGACAGACAGACGGACAGAGACACACACACACGCACACGCACACGCACACGCACACACACACACACACACACACACACACACACACACACACACACACACACACACACACACACACGTAGAAGCACATACTGTCCAGTAAACACATACAGTACATAGACGTTTTCTATGTACTTTTCCACGTACCGGCAGCACTGCAGCGTATGAGACAGTCACATTCATTCATTCATTCAATCTTTATTTATACTCGATAATACACTGAGTAATTAAACTCATTTACAGTGCCGTCAAGATGTTACATACACAAGTGTCACAGTGTGTTCATAAATATAAAGACATCAGACAATCAGAATAATTGAGAGCACATTTTAAAATACATTAAAAAAAATAATAATAAAAAATCTTTTAAAAAGAATAAAATAGCTCAAAATTAAAACAGAGGTAATAATTTAAAAACAATTACATATTGTGGTGACCTGATTGGTCATTAAAACACTTTAAGTGCCGAAAACGTGTTTAGGCGTCTTTCTTAGCCATGCTAAGTTGCAGAGGACGCCCTAACTCGTCTTTAATATCAATATTTCAAATATCTGTGATCGGAATCATATTTCCCCTCTGCAGCCTTCACACACAGTTCTGAGCTCCTCTCAATCCTCTAGCGGTTCAAGAGCGCCATCTGGTGGCCGATCGGCAGAAGCGCCAAACAGGAAGTCATGTGGATGAAGTGGTGATCACCCATATTACTTCCGGGCACTCGCTATAGTTCCCGGGACTCGAGCTCAACACAATACATAGCGATCCGTTGCCAATAACTCGATAAACAACATGATTTGGACGTATATACTATTATACAACCTGGAAAGGGACCGGGTATTTCGACATCCCATAATGGAAAACTGTCTACCCCACGCTGATCGCCCAACGGCCCGTGGAGACTGGGGTGAGTTTTAGCGTGTAGTATTACCGTGTTCGACACTAACTGCTATGATGAACATTTGACCCACGTTAGATGAATGGTATAACGTTGCCCACGGAATTATAAACAATCCCCCGCCCATCCGGTCATCATCAGATGATACGTAGAAACTTCTAGAAGCACGTCCATTTGAAATTTTTCATCTGGCACCGATCGCTACCAAACTGTATTTGATCATCAATATAATGCATTTGGGGCTATAAATCACGTTCTGGAGAAAGCTGCAGAAAGAGATGAAAACATACTTATACTTTAGATCAGGGCACGCGGGGGCATTTGCATAGGCACAAGGGGCAGCATAAAAAAAATAAAAAATTTAAATATTATAGTGAAATATTTTGCACTGTTGTCGCATTTATCTTGTTGAAATCCTCCCACAGGTTCTTTTTACTACCACTTATTTAATTGAGACCCTTTATTTGTTTATTATTTCAATTTAGCTGGAAATACATTGCTACATCATTCAGTAACATTTGCAGAGCCTTATAACAAAAACATTATTACGGTCACCATTGTGACCAGTGGGATTAATCAACTAATTTTATTATTTATTTTTCTATTTCATTGAACATTGCACATGTTAAAAGCCATTTTTTTTACTCAAAATGTGAGTATTACCAAGTCAACTTGTGTTCTTAAAACAATGACAATAAACAGTTTTATTAGGTTGAAATAATGTGGTTGTGTACTTATTTTTCTGTTAACTTATTATGGATTGAAAACTGAAAACCTTAATGAACTCAATATTTTTTAGTTCTGGTAACTTATTATTATAATTTTTTTTACAGTGTAGTCTTGCGATCAATCAAAACTTATTTACACGATATACCTCACATTCACCCTCCATTCACATCCTGGTGCTCTCCTGGTGTTCTCCATTAGGCCTGTAGGTGGAGCTATGACAGCACACGTACAGTACACACACCGATGGTGTGTGATGTGTCCAAAAATGAATGGGCAAATGTGAGTGAAATGGTCGCACTGTATGCAGCTGTTTGTCTGCATTGCATTCCCCCCCCCCCCCCCCCCCCCCCAACTCAGATTTAGGGTTGATACAACCATCATAATAATATTGTTAATAATAACAATAACAATAATGATGTAATAATGTAAAAATTATCATTAAAAAGACCTGATTATGAGAAGAAAAAAATTACGATGCATGGAATATTGTTGAGGCACACTAGTTACAACTATATTTCAAACAGGCACTCCATGTCAAAAAGGTTGCTGACCCCTGCTTTAGATCATATTTTAGTATGAATATGTGAATGAAAACGTTTAACGTTCATACACCCTGAACAATACATATAGGACATTGAATGGGCCCTAATAATGGCAATCTAGCAATAGAATTTAAAAAGTTATAGCCCTGCAAAGAAGGGGAACTTCTCCATAGACAAATAGAGCTGGCAACAGATGGTATATCATGAATTTAACCTTAGGCAATCAAAGTGTTTTAAGGTTCTAAACCGACCCATAGACACTAGAGTGTCTAGTTTCAGTGTTTCCTGCAGGGTATTCCATGATGTAGGGGCAAAAAAGCCAAAAGCAGATCTACCAAGTTCAGTACAAACTCTAGGCACTCTAAGTGTAAGCCAAAAACTGGATCGTGTACGACAGGGTCCAGTGGTCCATTCCAATAAAGAACTAATATAATTTGGACAATCTCTAATTATGGCTTTATAGATAAAAAGATTGCAATGCAACTTACGTCTCTCTGCCAGAGAGGCCCACCCGACCTTATTATATAGGATACAATGGTGAGTACCATAACTATCACCGGTGATAAATCTAATGGCTGAATGATAAACAGAGTCTAAGGGCTTAAGAGTGGAAGCCGCTGCATGTCTATAAATCACATCTCCGTAATCCAAAACAGATAGGAACACTGCTTCAACAACTCTCTTTCTACTAATCATAGGGAAGTTGGCTCTATTTCTATACAAAAAGCCAATCTTTTTCCGTAATTTACTGGCGAGAACGCCCACATGATATTTAAATGTAAGTCCTTCATCAATCCAAATACCAATACAATCCAGTGTATGTGTTGGTGTGTTGTGATATTTACCATTAGAACTCCAAAGTGTGTGAGATGATCACAGAGACAAGTGGTGTAATCGGTGCTGGTGTCGTGTCTCCTGCAGCCGTAGTCATCCCAGCCTCCGTGGCCATCTGACACATACAGGGATGTCATCATCAGTCTGATTCCCTTCCTTCAGTATTCATACCATTGTCAGGTAACTCAGTTAATATAATAGTAATAATAGTATAATAATACTATAATAGTCATTAAAAAAAGGGCCTACTGTTTTTGTTGAAGTTCCAATAGACACACTGCACCTCCCTATGCAGCTTTAACAGAGAGGAACATGGATGCACTAAGCAACGCGCCACACAGGACTGATCCATTCATCAAGGTATAGATGAGACAGTTAGTGTGGTTTCATGTCTGTGATTGACAGCTCAGCCGTCCTACCGTGTTGGGTACGAGATGGTGGAGGGTCACCTTGACGTCCTCCTCCAGGTCTTTGATTGGATGGCTGGCGTTGGTCACACTGGCTGACACCACCAAAGAGTTTAGGACATGTCCCTTATGGCTGCTCTGAAAATAAAAGCATTTTATTTAATTTAATGTATTTGTACGAGGGAGCGGGGCATACAGTAGTAAAGTAGAATAGATGTTTCTGTGTGGAAATTTCCCATAATTTCTACGACAGTTTCATTTTGATACAGTGAAAAGGAGGGGGAGAGGAAGGGAATCGTGTCACCTGTCTGTCGTCCCAACGTTGAGATTTAACATGGGAAGATATTAACCATCAGATGGTGCAAAGTCATCATTTAATAGTTATTTTATTAAAAGAAAATAAATAATAATAATAATAATAATAATAATAATAATAATAATAATAATAATAATAATAATAATAATAATAATAATAATAATAATAATAATAATAATAATAATAATAATAATAATAATAATAATAATAATAATAATAATAATAATAATAATAATAATAATAATAATAATAATAATAATAATAATAATAATAATAATAATAATAATAATAATAATAATAATAATAATAATAATAATAATAATAATAATAATAATAATAATAATAATAATAATAATAATAATAATAATAATAATGATGATGATAATGATGATAATAATGATAATAATAATAATAATAATAATAATAATAATAATAATAATAATAATAATAATAATAATAATAATAATAATAATAATAATAATAATAATAATAATAATAATAATAATAATAATAATAATAATAATAATAATAATAATAATAATAATAATAATAATAATAATAATAATAATAATAATAATAATAATAATAATAATAATAATAATAATAATAATATGTAATACCTTGAAGAGAATTGGGATGCCATAGAACTGGAATTGAATTCTTGGTAGACTATACTGGGGAAGGCTGTGCTGCAGGGCAGCGGGCAGAGATATGAAGGCTACTGTGTCACTGAATGGAAACCTGTTGATGTGTATCTACAACACAGAGAGAGATACAACGACAAAGAACAAGTTCAGGTGTTAGCATGTTCATCATAACGGTGAGTAGGCAAGTAATTACCACATTGTGTGGTGGTGCTGGTGCTGGTGGTGCTGGTGGTGCTGGTGGTGCTGGTAGTGGTGGTAGTAGTAGTAGTAGTAGTAGTAGTAGTAGTAGTAGTAGTAGTAGTAGTAGTAGTAGTAGTAGTAGTAGTAGTAGTAGTAGTAGTAGTAGTAGTAGTAGTAGTAGTAGTAGTAGTAGTAGTAGTAGTCACACTTAACATACTGTCTGACTAGCTGGACACAAGCCTCCTGTACAACATTACGATCTGTACAGGTAGTTTACCATCAGGCTGCGAAAGTTCTGGACAGGAAAACAAACAGCCACCACCATTGTTATAGCTAGCAAACCAGAACCTACTGAGCTGGGACAATCAAATTCAAAGATGCCTGCCTTACCTATAAAATCCTACATGGCTTGGCTCCTCCCCCCCTCTGTACTTTCATAAAACAGAAAGCATCTGCTGACAGTCAGATATACCAGGTCTGTAGTCAGAGGGGACTGTGTAGTCCCAAACAGGAGGTCTGCTTTTAGTCAGACAGCCTTTTCCGTGAGAGCAGCCCACACCTGGAACAGTCTGCCAACACGGCTCAGGGAGTATCAAAGTTACATTTCATTTAAAACTAACTTAAAATCATGGTTGAGAGATGGTCAAGTGTGCGACCATTTTAACTGAGGGGTTGTATTTTAATGTATTTATTTGTATGTATTTTAGTGTATTGTAACCTATACTGATTCCTACTGTGTTTTAAATTATTGTACTATGTTTTAATTATTGTTGTGCTCATGTCACCTGCCCCAGAGACTACAGTTGAAAATTAGCCAACTTGGCTAAACTGGCATATTTACAGTCAAATGTTCCTTAATATGCACTGTCTCTGTATTTTAAACCAATAAATACAAATACAAATAGTAGTAGTAGTAGTAGTAGTAGTAGTAGTAGTAGTAGTAGTAGTAGTAGTAGTAGTAGTAGTAGTAGTAGTAGTAGTAGTAGTAGTAGTAGTAGTAGTAGTAGTAGTAGTAGTAGTAGTAGTAGTAGTAGTAGTAAGTAGTAGTAGTAGTAGTAGTTCTGCATGGGACATAGAGTACCTTCATCCCTGCGTGTGACGGCCACACCATTTGCTGCACATCAGCACTAATGTCGTAATTGGAAGAGGCTGGATTTAAATACCAGGAGAGGCTTGCCGGGAGATACCAACTCCATGAGAAGAGGAGGCGGGGGGGGGATTTAATTAGACAATGATGTTCTACTATGATTTATGTATGTTTTAGCTTGACTCAGTTATTGTCTCCTACAATAAATACATAGTGTTCTTCAAACTAACTTCACTACATAAATACATAGTGTTCTTCAAACTAACTTCATTATAAATTATAGATGATTAAGGTTAATGTAATTTATTATTTATTATTTGTCTTTCCCCATGTGTCTGTATTGGTTTAGTCAACCAGTATAAATACCTCCCTCTTGTCTTAGTCTGGAGGTCAGTTTTGTTTGGTTCAGTTGTGTTAGGTATTTTTAGTTTGTTCTGTTTAAGTTGACCCGAGTTCTGCTGGGCCCAAGAACAGCTTTTTTGTTTATTTGTTATTGTTGCACTTTTGTGGTTTTTTGTTCCCTGTATTTACATTTTGGGGGAAAATAAACCTTCCTTTGAGCACTCTACCTATGACTCCTCATGTCTAAGCTGTTTGGTCCCTCACACTGCGCTAATGTTTAATCTCAACAGCTGTGATGAATATTAGGTGGTTAGACCTCCTGGACTAAGAGATCTGAGTTTAAAGTTAGGTATTAGGTAACTGTTTTACTATAATTTCATTGAGATGGTTCAGAAGACCACACACACACACACACACACACACACACACACACACACACACACACAACACACACACACACACACACACACACACACACACACACACACACACACGCACGCACGCACACACAAAAGTGAAAACATAACCTTTTGACCAGGCTTCACCTCGGCGCAGGTAATGAATGCATATAATCCAGCACTGGTCACATTGCAGAGGTATGCTAACCTCAGGGTTTAAACCGTTGTGCACAGATGTCACCGCAAAGGTTAGATCGCCCAGCAGTTCAGGGATCACATCCACCACTGAGATGGCCATGGCTGGAGCAACAAGGGTATAGTTGCCTTCATAACCCAACATCCTGTCTCCCACCGCCTCCGTGAGGTTGAGAATACTACAGAGGTAGGAAAGAGAAGAAGTGGAGAGAGAGAGAGAGAGAGAGAGAGAGAGAGAGAGAGAGAGAGAGAGAGAGAGAGAGAGAGAGAGAGAGAGAGAGAGAGAGAGAGAGAGAGAGAGAGAGAGAGAGAGAGAGAGAGAGAGAATCTCACTTTGCCATCTCACAGATCTGCATGAACTTAAAGGGGAACTATGCCCATTTTCTAATTGTATAGGTTTTTGTCATCAAGTATAAAGTCTGGAACTGCTCCATAGACAATGAATTGGGACATTTTTATTTATTTTATTTTATTTTACCTTTATTTAACCAGGCAAATCCATTAAGAACAAATTTCTATTTACAATGATGGCCTGGCAAGAGACAACGCCGCTTGAAGGGAGGGGGGGGGGGGGGGGGGGGGGGGGGGGGGGGGGGGGGCTGAAAAAGAATTCAGGATTAAGCATTTCCGACATACAATATATGTTATTACAATATATACAGTATATATACATACAACAAGCAATATAGCAATGAGAGGGGCACCATGACAGACAGGGATGTTACTGGGTTGAGAAACAGTTGCAGGAATCAGTGAGAATGTTCATCAGAGAGTGCTTGAATGCTGACTTAGGCATAAAGGTGACCAGTTTGAAAGATTTCTGTAGGTTGTTCCAGTCACTGGCAGCAGCAGCCTGAATGAAGTTTGACCAAGTAGAGTGAATGTTTTCGGAATCTTTAGGAGAATGTGTTGAGCAGAATGACGTTGTAGGCGACAGTTAAATAAAAACAAACATTCTGTGGGTCCACAAAATCAGTCTCCCATTGATTGTCTATGGAGCAGCTCCAGACTTTATAATAATAATAATAACTGGACTTTGGAGAAGTCTTTATTCGGCATGCAGGCAGACACACACATGCGATGGGCGGCACACACACAGGAACACACACACACATGCAATTAGTTGGGTCGCCGATGCGATTGAGTCTCTGCACTTGACCCATCCCGTCGTCCTCCCCCCAAGGGCAGCCGGGAGCAGTTAGTATACTGCTTGATATCCTTCCCCCCAAGGGCAGCCGGGAGCAGTTAGTATACTGCTTGATATCCTTCCCCCCAAGGGCAGCCGGGAGCAGTTAGTATACTGCTTGATATACTATACTTGATAACATCACACGTTTGATTCTTACTTCTCTGGTTTCTGCCTTTGAGAGAGAGAGCAACTCATGTTCACAACTATTTATTGAACTATCCTAGGCCATGGAAATTATGTAACATATTGGACATTCTTAGGAAGTAATCTTATACATCCTATGGCCAAATTCTTTACATTGGTCCTCATTCTCGAACGGACATACGTAAAACTTACCAAGGAATTCCTTCGTAACTCGATTTACATACTTATTCTGCATTCTCGAACGGCTTCGTATTGTAAATTCTTTGTAGGATTTACGTAGGATTTACGTACTCGAAAAGGCAGTCGTAAATCGGACAGACCGTCCGGGTGTGCACCCGTGGTTGCTTTCTCTGGGACAAGTCATTGGGGATTGACGATACTACAGACATCCGTTGAATAAAATAATTATAATGATAATTAATACGACAATATTTGTATCATTAATAATTACGTTTTGCATTTATAGTCCTGACTCAATGAGGCATCGTGAGCATTACACATACACTGCAAACTAAATAGAAAAAATAACTAAACCGATCGACACGGATATAGAACTGTATAGTGGAATATACTGTATTAATATGCCATATACTGTCTTCTTCTCTATGATATTATTTATTGTTGGTTTGATGTATTCCTTCCTATTGCTAAACAAAATAAATACGTTAGTGAGGCAGCCTCAGCGCACAAGCACACACCCACCCACCACCTCCCACCACCTCCTAATAGACAGTCTCCTCCCCACCGCATGTATATATTCCCTCCCCGCCGTATGTATATTCCCCTCCCACCCACCCACCCCCTCCTAATGTACAGTCCCCTCCCCATCATATGTATATACTCTGTCAGGATCTAGGGGTAACAGTACTGTATATTTGAATACCGCCTATGTCACAAATGTATCAGTACTAAATACCTATATGTCCCTATGCCATAAATGTCATGTATGTTATGTATGTCATAAATGTCTATATGAATTGAAAATGGGGGACCCTGATGGAAACAAGACAAACGTCTTTCTCAGGTCTGCATCCCCTTAACAATTGTATGTATTGAGCCGTACTGTATTGTACCCATTCTGCAATCTGTTAAATAAAGTTTTCATTCATTCATTCATTCACACACAAGTACAAGTACAAGTAACACAACAAGTAATTAGAATAATAGAAGCCTACTTTGCTGGAATGATTCATTTTGCACGTATACAGTACGTGTGTGTGTGCTCGTGCACTGAGGCTGCCTCACTAAGCAGTTTCTCCATGCACGTATATATTTATGGAGCATTTATTCATACACTCTGGTTGGATGGTGTATTACTTGTGCTGTATAATAACAATACATTTGAATCTAATCTAATTTTGAGATCAGTCACAAATCGCTTCCGCGCTACATGTAGAATGGATCAGCATGGTGGATGGCAATGCCAAACCTCTGCTGTTTTGCACACGCCTCATTCGCCTTATAAGGAGCTGGTGGGCGTGTCTGTATGCAAATGCGATGAACGAGAACGCGCATTTCAGTTTAAGAATGAGTGACGTATTTATTCATGGGAACCCAGTTGCAAAGATTTTGATGAGTTACGGAGACCATTTCACGCGTTCAGGAATCCGGAGGAGGATTTCCGTAAATCTGTTGGTACGAAATTTTTACCAAGATATTTACCAAGGCACTTACGAACACATTCGAGAATGAGGACCATTGACTTTAGGGGACGTCACCAATCAGAATCTACATATACATGAATATGCATCTATAGTAATACGACTCTCTTTGTCTGGAGTTATAAGGAACTGCCATCTTCTTGCTCACTCTCTTGCCTCACTCTCTTGTCCCGTCTCCTCTGGCCTAGCTACTCCTGCTCCCTCTCCTCTCCGCCACCCCCTCCTCCTCTCTCCCCTTCTCTATTCTCCTTTCTCACTCTTTCCCTCTCCCCTCTTCTCTCTTTCTCTCTCGCTCCCCCTTCTCTTTATCTTGTAAAATTGTACCACACTGTATGCTACTAACTGGATCGATCCATGCTGTAATAAACGATCGTACTGAACTTATAGAATTGTCTCCTTTATATTTCTGATATTAATCTTTCTTATCAATAATTTATAGTCCTTGCCTCTTGGGACCACAACATGAATTCCATCAGATTTACATCCTTACAGACAAAAAGTTTTTACTTCAAACGCATGGAAGAAAACATATAGAAATCACGCCTCAGTTGGTCTCTACATGGTTGGATACTCCATATTAACCCTTTCACTACCACACTACCAAAGGGTTAACCCTTTCACGGCGACAATACAGAGGGTTAACTGTACAGTCTGTAGTGTGGTAGTGAAAGGGTTAACCTTCTGTAGTGTGGTAGTGAAAGGGTTAACAACTCATCCTTCCAGCCCCCCCTTCTCCACACCTCCTTTCTTCTCCCTCTCTCTCTTAGAACTCCTTGATCCCTACCTGTTCGTGAAGGGAAGCAGGTCGCTGTCAGACTCTATGATCTCAGAGATGATCTTGATGACGGCTCCTCCCAGGTCTGGAGTGACAGGGCTGATTTGGATGATGACCTGCAGCTTGTTGAGCACAGTGAGCATCTCCTGGGGGCTCAGCTTGGAGTGGTCCCTCAGCAAGCCCTCGATCACCACCACCACGTCCATCGCGTTCCCTGGAAAACCAGAACATCGACAAGTTAAAGCGGATGCCGTCAAGGTCATGGGTTCGATTCCCGCTTGGGGGACCAGGTTGCCGGGTTCCCAGGTGGGGTATCTCCTGGGCCTTTCTGTCTG
>NW_028170314.1:5000-29247 GCF_963971535.1 Notolepis coatsorum
AGCTGCTTCTCCACCTCTACTACCTGCTCTCTCTAGTGCTGCTTCTCCACCTCTACTACCTGCTCTCTCTAGTGCTGCTTCTCCACCTCTACTACCTGCTCTCTAGTGCTGCTTCTCCACCTCTACTACCTGCTCTCTCCAGGGCTGCTTCTCCACCTCTACTACCTGCTCTCTCCAGGGCTGCTTCTCCACCTCTACTACCTGCTCTCTCCAGGGCTGCTTCTCCACCTCTACTACCTGCTCTCTCCAGGGATGCTTCTCCACCTCTACTACCTGCTCTCTCCAGGGCTGCTTCTCCACCTCTACTACCTGCTCTCCAGGGCTGCTTCTCCACCTCTACTACCTGCTCTCTCCAGGGCTGCTTCTCCACCTCTACTACCTGCTCTCTCCAGGGCTGCTTCTCCACCTCTACTACCTGCTCTCTCCAGGGCTGCTTCTCCACCTCTACTACCTGCTCTCTCTAGTGCTGCTTCTCCACCTCTACTACCTGCTCTCTCCAGGGCTGCTTCTCCACCTCTACTACCTGCTCTCTCCAGGGCTGCTTCTCCACCTCTACTACCTGCTCTCTCCAGGGCTGCTTCTCCACCTCTACTACCTGCTCTCTCTAGTGCTGCTTCTCCACCTCTACTACCTGCTCTCTCCAGAGCTGCTTCTCCACCTCTACTACCTGCTCTCTCCAGGGCTGCTTCTCCACCTCTACTACCTGCTCTCTCCAGGGCTGCTTCTCCACCTCTACTACCTGCTCTCTCCAGGGCTGCTTCTCCACCTCTACTACCTGCTCTCTCCAGGGCTGCTTCTCCACCTCTACTACCTGCTCTCTCCAGGGCTGCTTCTCCACCTCTACTACCTGCTCTCTCTTGTGCTGCTTCTCCACCTCTACTACCTGCTCTCTCCAGGGCTGCTTCTCCACCTCTACTACCTGCTCTCTCTAGTGCTGCTTCTCCACCTCTACTATCTGCTCTCTCCAGTGCTGCTTCTCCACCTCTACTACCTGCTCTCTCCAGGGCTGCTTCTCCACCTCTACTACCTACTCTCTCCAGGGCTGCTTCTCCACCTCTACTACCTGCTCTCTCTAGTGCTGCTTCTCCACCTCTACTACCTGCTCTCCAGTGGAGTTTTACAGGCGGCAGGTTTTCTTGGTACTCAGACCTGCAGGGTTTTGATCACATTACACCTCAAAGGTGAATTTTCTTTTTCAGATGAAATAGGCTTAGGAATTGTGGGTAGTGGGCATGCATTTTCACTTCATTTTAAATCATCATCATCATCATCATCATCATCATCATCATCATAGTAGTAGCACAACGAGATGAAGACGACACTAAAAACAGGGGAAGTCACCTAAAGCACGAGATACAAATTAAGAGAAAAACAGAGAAAATCCGCTAAAACAGTTAAAAAATTATCTGTGATAAAAAGATATTTTTTTTTTACATAGGTTGGACCAGTATCTGTCTTTAAAGCGTGTTGAAGGGCGTACGGAGAAGGCGGACTTTCCCAGATTAGAACACGCTCTGGGACCTGCAGCACGAGACACACATGTGTGTGTAGTCATAGTGTCAACAGAGCTTATCAATAAGGGCTTTGTAAATAAACAATACTAATGTTTACGAGTGTGCCTCTCTTCCAACCGTATCATACAGGAGACAAGGGTGAGTATCATAGATGTCACCGTTAATGAATCTGAGGGCAGAGTGGTTTAAGAGTGGAAGCAGCAGCATGTCTATAAATCACATCACCATAGTCCAGAACTAGGGATGTTTGATATTGGCCTTTTTACCGATACCGATATACCGATATTGTCCAACTCTTAATTTCCGATACCGATATCAACCGATATCGATATATGCAGGGTCCCCCCCCCCCCCCCCCCCCCCAAAAAACGGAATAATTTCAGGTAATTAACATTACATATCTCTTGTCGTGGAATTAACACAACATTATGCATACTTTTGACAATACATAAAATCAGAATTAGTTCTTACTTGCCTGGGTAAATAAAAGTTAAATAAATGTAAAATTAAAAATATTCTTTTTTTTCTCTTTTTTTTTAAACCGATACCGATAATTTCCGATATCACATTTGAATGCCAATATCGGCTGATAATATCGGACATTTCTATCCAGAACTGAAGAAAAACTGCTTCAACAATCCTCTTCCTACTAATTAAAGGAAAACTGGTTCTGTTTCTGTACAAAAAGCCACTTTTCTGTTGCAGCTTGCTGGCAGGGTTGGTACGTAAATGTCAAATTGAGCAGCATATGTGCAGTATATTCGGTGACCCTCTCAATGCTAGAACCACTCACTGTGGAAATATTCAAACCATTATATTAAATATGTCTGGTTATATAAAATATGCTCTAGTAAACAGCATTAATTTTACCAAATGACTGTATAGTGGAGTATATGTGGGCAACTACTCACACACCAGTTGCTGGAGGTTCCCTGCATATATACTTTTAAATGGCTGACTATTAATACTGTTCAGCAGCTTGGAGGTGAAAGAGGTGAGCTTGTGACTGAAAGGTTGCCAGTTCGAGACCCTGGGCCAGTAGGAAAATCCTGGGCAGGAAAAGGGAATATTTAAACGTCCCATATTGTAGTCCTTTTCAACAAGTTAAATAGGTTGCTGAAAATACCACTCAGATGATGCATTCTAGCAGCCTCTACACCCTCTGTTTCAGTCCTGTTCTCATTCTAGCAGCCTCTATATCCCTCTGTTTCAGTCCTGTTCTCATTCTAGCAGCCTCTATACCTCTCTGTTTCAGTCCTGTTCTCATTCTAGCAGTATCTATACCTCTCTGTTTCAGTCCTGTTCTCATTCTAGCAGCCTCTATACCCCTCTGTTTCAGTCCTGTTCTCATTCTAGCAGCCTCTACACCCCTCTGTTTCAGTCCTGTTCTCATTCTAGCAGCCTCTATACCTCTCTGTTTCAGTCCTGTTCTCATTCTAGCAGCCTCTACACCCCTCTGTTTCAGTCCTGTTCTCATTCTAGCAGCCTCTATACCCCTCTGTTTCAGTCCTGTTCTCATTCTAGCAGCCTCTACACCCCTCTGTTTCAGTCCTGTTCTCATTCTAGCAGCCTCTATACCTCTCTGTTTCAGTCCTGTTCTCATTCTAGCAGCCTCTATACCTCTCTGTTTCAGTCCTGTTCTCATTCTAGCAGCCTCTATACCTCTCTGTTTCAGTCCTGTTCTCATTCTAGCAGCCTCTATACCCCTCTGTTTCAGTCCTGTTCTCATTCTAGCAGCCTCTATACCTCTCTGTTTCAGTCCTGTTCTCATTCTAGCAGCCTCTATACCTGTTTCAGTCCTGTTCTCATTCTAGCAGCCTCTATACCTCTCTGTTTCAGTGCTGTTCTCATTCTAGCAGCCTCTATACCTCTCTGTTTCAGTTCTCATTCTAGCAGCCTCTATACCCCTCTGTTTCAGTCCTGTTCTCATTCTAGCAGCCTCTATACCTCCCTGTTTCGGTCCTGTTCTCATTCTAGCAGCCTCTATACCTCTCTGTTTCAGTCCTGTTCTCATTCTAGCAGCCTCTATACCTCTCTGTTTCAGTTCTCATTCTAGCAGCCTCTATACCTCTCTGTTTCAGTCCTGTTCTCATTCTAGCAGCCTCTATACCTCCCTGTTTCGGTCCTGTTCTCATTCTAGCAGCCTCTATACCTCTCTGTTTCAGTCCTGTTCTCATTCTAGCAGCCTCTATACCTCTCTGTTTCAGTCCTGTTCTCATTCTAGCAGTATCTCAAGCCGGTTTCAAACCACAAGTTCTGTGCTTGCCAGCATGACAGATGAGCCAAATCAAAGGCTCACACTTGATTTGTACAAAGGGCACTTTTTCTTGAGGAGTGAGTTTAACAGACAACTCTGTTACTTACACAGCCAACGTGGAAAAAAAGAAAAGGAAGCGTAATCTCTTTCTAGGCAATTGGTACGTGTCTAGATGTCAATCACCATTCACGGCCAATCACAAGTCTCATTCTCCAACAAACTTAAGACAAACAATTTGCTCTTAGGGCCATTTAAGACATTTTAGATTTTGGGATTCCCCAACCGTAAGCTTGGATTCAACTTTATTTATGAGGAATCATAGTGATTCCTTCATGTCAACTCTACAGGCCTCCTTGGAATTAATTAATCATAATTTAAATAAATATGACAATTTGTACGATAAAAAACTAGTTTATCACTGGTTAAGCTCTTTCGAAGTTGGTTAAGGTTAGAGTTTGGAATCAGGGCTGGTGTTCTATCGCCATGCTCTAAGACAAACTCTAACCTTAACCAACTTCGAAAGAGTGCCTAAGCTTAACCGGCGAAAGAACTTGCCGTCACACGATTGGTGCGACCAGAAACAGCAGTGGACAATCAGAGCGCAAAACGCGAAGCATGAACCGGTTGCCTTTCGAATAGACGCGGTCGGGACTGGTATGGGGAATATGCACTTAGACATATCCCTTTCCCTTCGTTCTCCTTCAGCATTACATTCTCATCTCTCAACTCTAGTGTAGTGGTGTGGAGTGCCGTTTCTAATTACAGGAATGCAAAACAGGTTTGCTCACACGCCTTCATATATATATACCGACCAGCTTCAAAGAACCAGCCGGCTGCTTCCAGGCCTCGTTGCACACAGTGGACACGATGACTGACCCGGCGTTGCTGCTCTTTGTTGCCGTGGAAACCTGTTTTGGAAGTAAGAAAGTGTTATCTGCTTCGCCAATATTCGTAAGCACAAATAATTACACACACACACACACACACACACAGAACGAGAAGGAGAAAGAGGGAGAGAGAGAGTGTTTTTTCCATTGCTTCAGTCCTTCAGTTTGCTTTCAGCCATCTCGCTGCTCTCTCCATTTCACAGCGCCGTGAGAAGAAAGCGCCTCAACAATGAGGCCTTGATGGCTCAGTGGGCCTATGTGTCATTCATTATACGCTTTACAAGACGCTTTCATTTCAACAACACTTCACCCCTGGTTCCAGCTATATCGGCTGTTATATCCCATAATACTCTGATGCTCTGTGCCACGCTGCGTCGTGTCATCATCATCGTCAACTCAACTCACTGTATAATCGACTCGACAACACAAACACCTGACGGGGCCCCGTTACCGCAAGCTGTTCGCAGGATGTGCTCTTCTTCTTCATGCGCTCACTTCGCCGCGGGAAGCGAGCGATCGACAAGCTATCTGAGCCGCGATGATGAGCGTCTGGAGCGTCGGCCGGTCGTCACAGCGAGACTCGCTCGTAAAAAAAAAAAACACAGTCGCGGAGATGAAAGAGAGACGCGTGTCGGTCCTTCAGCCGTGAGAGAGAGAGAGAGAGAGAGCGCTGTGATCAGCGAAGGTCGCGGAAGACAGAAGCCCCATTAAGCTTTCAGCGGCTTTCAGCAGCCTCCATCAGACAAGAGTGGAGAGCCTTGATGAGACCCTTGTGCACAAACACACACACACACACACACATAGGCAGCCACACACACACACACACACACACACACACAGGGTTCGAAATTAACGGGGGCTTGGGGCATAATGCCCTTGAAAATGGATAAAATGCCCTCGAAAATCAGTTAAGGGGGGCACTTAATGCCCCCGACAGTTTACTAATTATATATATATATTTATCCGGTAATGGAGCGTCTGTGTATCGTATACGGTTCAGATGACGCGCAAATAAAAAAAATCATTTGGCGGAGCCGGTGTTCTGCACTGGCTGCAGCAGCAGCAGCAGCCAGGTGCTAGTCAGTTTGTGTAAAAATGGCACGCACAATATAAATCAATCTTCATTACGACTTTAAAAACATAGCCATTAACATTACATAGGCCTACACACATCTTGCCATAGCGTTAGCAGTTTGTACAATGTTTGTAGCTGTTAGCTAGCTAGCCCTTCACAACAACAGCTAACACCGTAGCTACTAGCTACTGTAGCAGAGGAGGAAATGGGAGTCTGAGAGGCGGGGTGTTTAAAGACAATGATAGGCGTTTATTCAACATCCAAGAAGGCTAACATACAACTGTGTTTTACTAACTCCAACCGGGACTATTGCCGCTTTCGCGCTGCTTGTTGACGTTATGAACCATGAACTGCTCCTAACGTGACCGGAGCTGAAGGTGGCGGTGCCACACGCTAAAATGTCCGTGGGGACCCGGCGCCAACCCATAGATAGTTCCAACTCACCGAATTACGTAATCCACCACAGTTGCACTCAATATTTAAATAATGTTAGTCTAAATATATGTAGACAGAAACACAATAATTTCAAGCAGAAAACGAATCTTTCCATTAAGAACTGACAAGCAGGGAATTTAAACATGGTTGACATTGTTTTTGTGTGTTTATATTAATTAAAGAAAGGAAAGTCTAGTGCTGGCTGAGCATATTGTTTGTTTGCACTAAATTAATACTTTGACAAATGTAGCCTATATTTTTCAGTCAGTTCGGTCTTTGTGTGCCAAACATTATTTAAGGCTGTAAACACTGTAAACCTTTTATTTTATTTTTAATAAATGAGAAACATGTTTAGATTTGAGTGTTATAGAAAAAGAAAGCAATACGCTTGGACCAGCACTCACAGATTTTGGTATATTTAATGGCAGCCTGAAACAAACATGTTTCGGAACGATTATGTTCCGAAACATGTTTGTTTCAGGCTGCCATTAAATATACCAAAATCTGTGAGTGCTGGTCCAAGCGTATTGCTTTCTTTTTCTATTATACTCGACGGGATTTCAGCACCCAGTGTTATAATTTGTGAGCGCAGTCTATCTTGACTTTTAGATTTGAGTGTTACATTTTTTTTAATAAAAATTAACGTATATCGAACTGAAAACCGTGACCCCAAATTCGTGATATGAACCAAACCGTCCATTTTGTGAACCGTCCCACCCAGGGGAGGAAATTAGGCCACTTTACTCGCCAAATGCGAGTATTTTTTACGTTTGGCGAGTGATTCATGAAGACCACTCGCCAGTCTGGCGAGTATACAAAAAAATAAAACATTCTGCAATCACTGCACTGGCAAATGGTGCGCGTCTTCTGAGTGTTCGCTTTAGTTGACAGACAGTGCCACGAGAGCACTGCACAAGACCACCCGCGGACATAATAATGTTTAATAAACGTTTGCGCAGTACTGGCCAACCCGCGGACATATAATAATAAAAGTCCCGCGGTACTACTAGGCTAGCCATCAGGAGCACTCGCAAACAGATAACGTTAGATAGCGTCGTCACTGAACCACCTCGCGTACACAATTAATGACATGTTGCGGACAGCCATATCGGTGACAATGTTTAGCTTTTAGTGCCAAATGATAAGAGTCTGAGGCGGAGTCTCAAAAGAGAATGTTGAATATTTATTGTGCAAAAATCACAACATCCTCTCCAACGGAGCCTTGTAGCCGAGTAGGGTATATCTGCAGAGCCACTTGGTAACGAGTGCAACACCGTGTAATGTCCGTGTGGATCGTTGGAGTAGGGTATATCTGCAGTGCTGCAGCCCCGTATAGATTTGTATTAGTATCATAATCAATCACCTGTTGTTGAATAAATACCATTACTTTCTAGTTATTACTTAAAACAGTATATATAAAACAGTAGCTGTATAAAAATATAAATAAAAAAAAAAGTATAATTTATATAATTTAATTAAAAAAAATAAGAAAAATAAATGTATGCACTGGTATTTTTGGGACGGTTACATTCACTTTGGGACGGTTAAAATTGTATTTCGGGACGGTTCTGGGACGGTGGTGAAAAAAGTTAGTCTGGAGCCCTGCCATCGAGTATAAGTTACTAAGGACACATTTAAATCAGAGGTGTAATGTTGTCTACTAGAACTGTATACAGTGGTTAGCTTCTAGTTAGCGTTATATAGCTGCTTGCTAGCTAACGTTAGCCCCGTGTGCTCAAAGCAGCCAGCTAGGTGTATCTGTTATGACTATAATGTTTCCGAAAAAGCACCGGACTACGACGTAAGGTTAGACATTTTATTTCAAGCTCAAAAGCCCCTGGCTTGCACATCGCAGTCACGAAAGGGGCTAGCTCAACCAGTGCACTGTGTGCACAACCATAGATATCTATGTGCACAACGTCAACAGCACACCAACCCAACTGACGTTACCACAACACTTGACGGTACTTCACAGCACTGTCGTAAGACCACCGTGCTGTCTTAAAAGGCACAGTGTGCCTACCCAGATGCATACACAACATTGACGCGGCTTGACATACAAAGAAGTAATTATCACAATTAGCGATTTTTTTTGTCTGGTAAAAAATCTGTTTGGCTGGTAAAAAAAATCAGATACTCGCCAGTTGGCTGGTAAGCCAAAAAGTTAGTTTCCTCCCCTGGTCCCACCCCTACCGTTTATCATCAAAATTCAGTGCCCCCGAAATACAAAAAAAAGCCCCCGAAAATCAATTAAGGGGGGCAAAAAAAGCCCTTGAAAAAAAATGTTAATTTCTAACCCTGCACACACACGTACATAGGCAGACACACACACACACACACTCACACATACACACACACGCACGCACACACACACACACACACACACACACACACACACACACACACACATACACACACACACACACACACGCACGCACACACACACACACACACACACACACACACACACACACACACACACACACACACACATACACACACACACACACTCTCACACACACACACACACACACACACACACACACACACACACACACACACACACACACACACACACACACACACACATTGCAGCTGTCTGGAAGGCTTCAGTCGCATCTGACTGAGTGATAGTGAGGGTAGAGGAAGGAAGATAAGAGCTGAGAGTTAAAACACTGTCCCTGGCACTGGGGGAGATAACACCCCAGAACACATCATCTCCACTATGATACATCTGCTGCCACTAATCATGATTAATAAGGGTCTACTCGCTCGCCAATGGTTGTAACAAGTTATGACAGCGTCCTGATCACCAGAAGGTGTCTTTTTCTGTTGTTGAGAGTACCCCCCCCCCCCCCCCCGTACTACACTTGAAAAACATGTCAATCATTTTGAAATGTTCAATTGCAAATTGAATCAACTGTTGTTGTTTTTTCTGGTATATGTATCGTTTATATGAATCAACTAATCAACAGATTAATCGATAACAAAATAATTGTTAGTTGCAGCCCTAAATCAGGTGCATTCCACCTGGGGAAATGGGAAGCAGGGATTAATTTAGAAAAAAATTGAAACGGTACATTAATCAATAAATATTTTGGGGAAAAGCAATACTTTTTATTTCACACCTTTTAAAATGCTCTGTGGATTTCTTTTTTTCTTTTTTCTTTTATAACTCTACACATCTATAGCACCTTTAATTTCACTCGTATTGTATTCACTTGAAGTTAACCCAGTGAGAGATTGTATAATAATTACTTTTCTGACTGTAGGTTTCACTCTCTGTTATCTCTCCACATACAGTATAGTAAGACCTTCTCAAATGGGGGGTCCCCGACCTATTACGTGTCAATTTATATGTCAAGCCTTAAGATAAAGATAACCAATGATCTAGGCCAGGGCGTAGTGTGGCTGTCTAATAGTATATACTTTGAGTCCTATGTAGCATATTTTAACTATAAACTAAAACTATGTGTGAAAAAAAATATTTTGTTTTAGTTTAGACAAAAATGAAAACTAACTGAAACTATATTGTGTACTTACAAAATGAACTAAAATAAAAAAAAATAATACAGTATACATAAATTCTGACTTTCTCAAATCTTGAGTAAACATCTATAATCTATAATAAACATTAGAATAATAAAATGTATACTAAATAATAGGGCTGACCCTTATTAGTAGATTAGTCGACTAATCGGTCGAAAGGAGCCGTAGTCGACTAGCCAAACTCTTAGTCGAATACAAAAACAAAAAATATATATATATAAATTTTTTTATTTATTTCAATTTTTTTATCATTCTTTCCAAAAGAAAAGCGGCCTAGAAGCGTGGCTAACGCTAATGGCACGCATACCAGAAGCTAACTGCCTACGAAAACAGGCACAGAGCCACTGAAAGAGGATTTCACCCATCTAATGAACACACTAGACTAGACAAATATCAAGATGTATCCATCAGTGGACCAATTGCATGTTTTTGCAGAGGACAAGAAGCCTTCAGTCGACTCCTTCAGACATTAAGCACCCCCACAGCCCAAATGGAATGATAAAAAAAAATAAAAAAATATTGTACTTTTTTTTTGTTGACCAATAGTTGACTAACGGCAACTTTTGGCCAATCATAGTCGACCATCCAAATCCTTAGTCGGGGACAGCCCTACTAAATAATAATAATAATAATAATAAAACTAACTAAACTGAAACTGGAACTACTAACACACACTGGGAAACCAACTGAAACTGAACTGAATTGAAAGCAGAAATTTGAAAAACGAAATAAAATACAAAACGAATGAAATAAACCCAAAACTCTGATGAGCCACAGCTGCCTCGGTGCGTCAGGGAGTCAACAGGATGTAAAGACGACACATCGGGGTCACAAGAGAGGAACCTCAACGTGCTCCCCTGTCCTCCACACACACACATACACACACACACACACACACACACACACACACGCATGCATGCACGCACGCACGCACGCACACACACACACACACACACACACACACACACACACACACACACACACACACACACACACACACACACACACACACGCACACACGCACACGCACACGCACCAGTACACCAACACATCACAACGGAACAGAGACACCCACTGGCTATGTTTTTTTCCTAGAAACTTATATAACAACTGTGTTTGTAGTTTACAAGGCCCTAAGCAGGTACAGTACAGTACTGCACCATGCACTGTGTTAGTGTGTTTAAAGACAAGGCCATAAGCATGTACAGTGCCGCACTATGCACTGTGTTTAAAGACATCTTTAACAGGCTAGTGCTGTAAGCTGATATTAAACATAATGAGATGTTATACGATGGATGCAGGCTGTGTGTGTGTGTGTGTGTGTGTGTGTGTGTGTGTGTGTGTGTGTGTGTGTGTGTGTGTGTGTGTGTGTGTGTGTGTGTGTGTGTTTGTGTGTGTGTGTGTTGGTCCAACATTTGAGTGTGAGTATTATGTCTATGTTTCCGTAGTGTTTATATGTGTTGCGTGTGTGTGTGTGTTGTGTGTGTGTGTGTGTGTGTGTGTGTGTGTGTGTGTGTGTGTGTGTGTGTGTGTGTGTGTGTGTGTGTGTGTGTGTGTGTGTGTGTGTGTGTGTGTGTGTGTGTGTGTGTGTGTGTGTGTGTGTGTGTGTGTGTGTGTGTGTGTGTGTGTGTGTGTGTCTGTGCGTGTGTTTTGTGTGTATCTGTCAGCACAGTAACGACGCAGTATCATACACACATCTGGGCCGGTTGACATGGTGCCAACTTCCATATCGGGGCGGCATGGGGTGCGTAGTACTGTAGGGCTGAAGGCAGTGGGGCAGTTTGAACCTTCTTCTTTAATCAACACACAACTCCTACAGACGGCATAAAAGGCCCTTAAATACAAGCCTTCCCACTAATGAGGACCAGTCAGACAAAACCTAACCGAGCCACAGATGACACCACCATGTGTTTATCACATGAGCGCTTCCTACACAGCGTATGTGGATGGAAAGAGAGGAAGTGGAAGACCAATAAGAGGCTGGGTAGACGACGTCTGTGATTGGAGCGGAGTGAGAGGGTGGAGTCACGGAGTTGGAGAGAAGAGGTGGGGACAGAATGGGTTGGAGAGTGATAGAGGCAACCTTCGGAACGAAGAAGAAGCCACCTGATGATGATGACTGCAGTGCATTATATGGAGGTTATAGACCGTGTCTGCATTCGACTTAGGCTTGTTTTTCAAATGGCATAAGGGGGCATTAATTGTCCATAGTTTTACCACCAGTTCCCTCGGGTTACGATATCAGAAAGGAGTAGAGTAGTGTCGATATAAGATGTTGAACAGAACTTGAACGAATGAAATGATTCCACACAACACTAGCATTTCTTTTCTCAACGGCCATTCACCCTTGCACTGCCGCACTACCAAACGGGTAACCCTTTCACTGCCACATAACAGCAGGTTAACCCTTTCACTGCCACACTACAGAAGGTTAACCCTTTACTATCATACGACCGATGGTTAAAGGGTTAACATTCTGTAGTGTGGCAGTGAAAGGGTTAAAGCTGCGAGGCTTTAGTATTTCCTAAAGGCTTCCTCACCATAGAGGGCAGTTTTTTTTTCTCTAGCAGTCAGCCCGCGGAGTTCCTATTGGCACTTCAGAATGCTTTAACCCTGTAATGTAAGGCAGAACACTCCTGGATGTTCTGCCTGAACAGGCAGCCGTGGTAAGTCAGCTCGGAATGCTGGGTGATGGATTCTAAAGTGGTCTGCACACGGCGGGCGACCGACGTCGCCTGGCGATGCGATCGCCTGCCGCTCAATGACAATCGCTTGGCCCCCCACACCAGAGCCGACCGTTCACAGGTATAATAAGCTAATGTGTCACTCTGTTTAGCTGGGGGTGTTTCCCCCCGGGAGATATAGGAGGGCGGACCACCGGGACCGGACGTTAGGTTGTCGTGAAGCGAGCATATTAGCAGTTAGCTGACTGTGTTGTGCATTACGAGGGAGTATTAACCTGTAAAACCCATATTGAGCTGGAATTAAACCACCATATACGAATACAACCTCTCATCATTCTTCCTGACATTACTGCATGCCTGATCGCTACGATACGTTCATTACCACCGATTGGACAAGTATTGTTATGCAGCTGCTGAAAGAGAATGTTTTTTCACGGAAGACGCAAACTGTTTTGTTCTCAACCATCATTTTCTTTGGACAATAAACCTTACAAACTACATCAGCTGCAGCCTGGACATTAAACTCTGTCAACATCCACAACTTCTTTTGTTACCCGAGTATAAAAACACTAGTAGGTGCATCGTGGCGCATTGTTCATTTATTAGTTAATGACAAGCTGCCACTATAGCTTCTCAAACTAACATTATTTATAATAATAATAATGAACATAAGTAATAATACATAGGTTATTGATCAATGAATGTATTGATACATTAAAGGTGTACAAATGATACACCAGTAGAACTTCTGCACTACTTCTACTGTAGAAGTCATGTTATTTCCTCACTGTCCGTGTGCCGTCGCCTCAAAAAATAGGATTGAGGCGATATTTAGCGAGGCGACAGAAATAGCTTGCCGACCGTCGCTTCAAAATCTCCTGCCGTGTGTGTTCTCTCATTCATAACCATGGAGGCGATACAATTCTGTCGGTCGGCTCACTAAAAAAATCGGTCGCCTGGCTAAAATCGCTCGCCGTGTGGGGACCCTTAACACCCACGCCGTACAGTGTCCTTAATTACCCTAAGTTACAATAGCGATGCAGTGGTGAGGCCCAGCATCGCTGGCTAGGTGCACATAATCTTGAAAAAAAACAAGACCACACTAAAACATTTGACCCTCAGTGTACTGAAAGCAGTTCATTATGATGTTGTTATAGCCGAGCTGCTGTAGTCCCTTCTGTTGCTGCAGTTCTGACATTCTCTACACAGGCAGCCTGATACATGATCAGGCAGCAGATTGCAGTGCATTTTCAATTCTGCAACAATGTGACACTGTTTAGTGTCGAGCCTGTGGCCTTCTGGATCGTAGCCCAGTCAGTGAGGCTCGTGTCTCTGTTCACAGCCCTTGTGACAGGCGTTACTTTTAGATCCCCATGCACTCTAAACCACCTGCAGTTGGATAAGGAGCTGTCACAGTGATAGCTACCCTAGAGACGTCACAAAAGCATATAAGTATCCCAAAGTCGTTGTCATTCTGGAGTATTGCTAACTTGATGACTTGCGTGCTATTTTGATCTGGTCTTTTGCTCAGGCGATTCTTAACCCTTTCACTGCCACACGACAGCCGGTTAACCCTTTCACTGTGACAATACAGAAGGTTAGCCCTTTACTATCACACAACCGACGGCGATGCGCCATCATTAGCATCATTAGCTCCACGGATGCGGAGCTAATGATGCTAATGATGGAGCATCGCCGTCGGTTGTGTGATAGTAAAGGGTTAACCTTCTGTCGTGTGGCAGTGAAAGGGTTAAGCCATGTCCACACATGCACGTATAAATTTTCTAAAAACAAAATTTTCGCCCCTCAATTAAAAAATGTATTTGGGCTGGGTAGTGTAGAGGTCTAAGCACTCTCCTACCACCGCAGAGACCCGGGTTCAATTCAGTCGTCCGTACAAACACAATTGGCAGTGTTCGCAGGTGGGAAGCCAGTATGAGTCCTGGTCGTTGCAACAGTGACTCCTACTGGTTAGCAGGAAGGGGCGCAGGAAGGGGCTCTGGGGGAGATGGCATGAACCTCTGCACACACTAAGCTCTCCCAGTGAAGCTCCTAGCTGTCAGGTGAAGCGGCTGGCAACTCCAGAGGCAGCATGTGTTAGTCTACACCCTCCCCAGACCATAGACCACCATGTGGTAGTCTACACCCTCCACAGACCGTAGAGCAGCATGTGATAGTCTACACCCTCCCCAGACCATAGAGCAGCATGTGGTAGTCTACACCTTCCCCAGACCATAGAGCAGCATGTGGTAGTCTACACCCTCCACAGACCGTAGAGCAGCATATGGTAGTCTACACCCTCCCCAGACCATAGAGCAGCATGTGGTAGTCTACACCTTCCCCAGACCATAGAGCAGCATGTGGTAGTCTACACCCTCCCCAGACCATAGAGCAGCATGTGGTAGTCTACACCTTCCCCAGACCATAGAGCAGCATGTGGTAGTCTACACCCTCCACAGACCATAGAGCAGCATGTGGTAGTCTACACCTTCCCCAGACCATAGAGCAGCATGTGGTAGTCTACACCTTCCCCAGACCATAGAGCAGCATGTGGTAGTCTACACCCTCCACAGACCATAGAGCAGCATGTGGTAGTCTACACCCTCCACAGACCATAGAGCAGCATGTGGTAGTCTACACCCTCCACAGACCATAGACCACCATGTGGTAGTCTACACCTTCCCCAGACCATAGAGCAGCATGTGGTAGTCTACACCTTCCCCAGACCATAGAGCAGCATGTGGTAGTCTACACCCTCCACAGACCATAGAGCAGCATGTGTTAGTCTACACCCTCCACAGACCATAGACCACCATGTGGTAGTCTACACCCTCCACAGACCATAGAGCAGCATGTGGTAGTCTACACCTTCCCCAGACCATAGACCACCATGTGGTAGTCTACACCTTCCCCAGACCATAGAGCAGCATGTGGTAGTCTACACCTTCCCCAGACCATAGAGCAGCATGTGGTAGTCTACACCCTCCACAGACCATAGAGCAGCATGTTGTAGTCTACACCCTCCACAGACCATAGAGCAGCATGTGATAGTCTTACACCTTCCCCAGACCATAGAGCAGCATGTGGTAGTCTACACCCTCCACAGACCATAGAGCAGCATGTGGTAGTCTACACCCTCCAAGACCATAGAGCAGCATGTGGTAGTCTACACCCTCCACAGACCATAGAGCAGCATGTGGTAGTCTACACCTTCCCCAGACCATAGAGCAGCATGTGATAGTCTTACACCTTCCCCAGACCATAGAGCAGCATGTGGTAGTCTACACCCTCCACAGACCATAGAGCAGCATGTGGTAGTCTACACCCTCCACAGACCATAGAGAAGCATGTGGTAGTCTACACCCTCCACAGACCATAGAGCAGCATGTGGTAGTCTACACCCTCCACAGACCATAGAGCAGCATGTGGTAGTCTACACCTTCCCCAGACCATAGAGCAGCATGTGGTAGTCTACACCTTCCCCAGACCATAGAGCAGCATGTGGTAGTCTACACCCTCCACAGACCATAGAGCAGCATGTGGTAGTCTACACCTTCCCCAGACCATAGAGCAGCATGTGGTAGTCTACACCTTCCCCAGACCATAGACCACCATGTGGTAGTCTACACCTTCCCCAGACCATAGAGCAGCATGTGGTAGTCTACACCTTCCCCAGACCATAGACCACCATGTGGTAGTCTACACCTTCCCCAGACCATAGAGCAGCATGTGGTAGTCTACACCCTCCACAGACCATAGAGCAGCATGTGGTAGTCTACACCCTCCACAGACCATAGAGCAGCATGCGGTAGTCTACACCTTCCCCAGACCATAGAGCAGCATGTGGTAGTCTACACCCTCCACAGACCATAGAGCAGCATGTGGTAGTCTACCCCCCCCCCCCCCCCCCCCCCCAGACCGTAGGGCAGCGCAACAACCAGGAGGAAATAGACATGACTAAATTGGAGGATGGGAGAAAATGTAAAAGGAAAAACTAAATAATAATAATCCTGTCCACACCAACGGTGTTTAAGAAAATGTCTGTTCACAAAACAATGCAAACATGTTCACATTAACTGACCTGATGGCAGGCTGCAGGGAGCTCTCCATGGTCCTGATTGCAGAGAAAACACTGTATACATAAAAATGGACTTATCACATTCACACACCATTGACTGAGGCAACCATGCAAGGTGCCAACCTGCTCATCAGGAGCAGTTAAGGGTTAAGTGTCTTGCTCAAGGACATTTCGACATGCTGCCGGGACGAGCTGCAATGGAACCAGGAACCATCTGATTACCAGGCGACCACTCTACCTCCTTAGCCCCTGTACCCTACATGTGGACAGGGCCATTGGTCATGATGTTGGCGTTTTCCAGAAGCTCGGTTTTTAGCTCCGACTCACCCATCAGTACCTACTGTAACCAGGCAAAACAGAGTTTTAACCATTTCATTGCCACACTACCAAACAGTTAACCCCTTCACTGCCACACGACAGCAGGTTAGTGTGATAGTAAAGGGGTAATCTTCTGTAGTGCGGTAGTGAAAGGGTTCAAAACAAATCTCCATCCTGGAAGGCGTTTTCCAAAAAGCTCTGTTTTCAACGACCTGAAACACTATTCAGTTTTCTGTCGTTCTGGTGTGGACAGGAGGCCAAAAACGCGGAGGAAATCTATAAAAATATCCTTACGGAGGACGGCGGATACATCTGTAGCCGCGCTGCGCTGCACAACCTGTTGTACGCCTGTTGCCGCTTGTTGCTCTGGAGGGGAGCGAGTCGGCCCACTCAGCAGCGCTGGGATTTGATCAACTCCAGCTGTGAAACCAAAGAATCAAGAGAGAGAAGAAATCCTCTCTCTGAGGATTTAGGGCAGGAAGGACGTGGAAGATGTGGCTGGACGGGGAAAGACCAGAGTCGGTTGCTCAAAGAATGAATGTGACAGTTGTGAACATGGCTGTTCTGTATCGTTAGTGGCTTAGCTTGGCATCACACTGCACTATCTCGCGTACGTGCACGCGTACTGAATAAACCACAAATGTACCTCTAATACCAGTATTAGTCTGACCACACCCCTCATCAGCTTACCTTCATAAGCAGGTGTGTGGTCACCTGCTCTCCTCCTTCTCGCTTTCACCACAAGGAAGAAGTGCCTCGGTAGATCCCCACACTTGACACCATGATGGAAGAAATTGGATTAGGAACAGCTTTGGGAAACAAGGATACGTTGACATCATATCTTTATTTTCTCTCTCACTATTTTCGAGAAAATACGGCGATATTGTCTTCGTACTGGAGTGTCTGGAAGATGATGATCATTCTAAAAACCCTCCACCGGTTTTCGTATTGGGAGCACGCCGCTGCATGCTTCTCAACTGCAGTTCCTTGCTGTGTTTGTTGGGGTGAAACCTGTCAGGCCACAGCTGAACTGTCGGACATGCCGCTGTTGTGAGAAGCGGTGCGTTCCAGGTTGGGTGAGTAGTGTTTGCTGGCGGGCTCCACTTGTCTGTTAGTGCTATGGGGGCTACTTGACAAAGTTTATGGAAACCGGCCCCAGGCTAGGGTCCTTTGTTTAGCCACCTAGGCGACAGAAGACCTTGGTCTGAAGACCATTATAGTTTTAACTATAGTGGGCCGCGACCATTGACACTGGTGATCCCTGTGTGTTCTGGACGAGTGGATTCTCTCTGTCACCGTGTTAAGGCCCCATCTTTCATATCCAAATGAGAGTATTCCTTCACGAGGGGATATGTGCATGTAATGTGCGATAGCGGCAGATTCATGTTTAAAGTCAGCTACACAGGCCAGTTGGTACTGTGCTGATTTCCGTCGGATGTGGTAATGTCACCGTTGTGAAGCGGTGTTGACGTCTTGTTTTCTCTTTTCTCTTAAAAAGTGAGGAGAGGTTCAGAACGGCGGCCTGTCTGGGTGAGTGTTATGTCATTGTTTACATGTTCATAGCTTACGGTTAGCCGGTCAGCTGTTAACTGCTGCGTTAGCCTGCTGGATCGCTGCATGGCCTGCTTAAGGCCTGCTATTAGCCAGTCAGCTGTTAGCTGCGGGGCTAGCATGTCGTGGTCGCTAGGTAACGTTAGCTTGCTGCTATGGCCATGGCTGGCGCGGGGTAGCTTAGCTTCTCGCGCGCCGCCGGGAGCTCGCTTCTGATCGCCGTTGGCTTGATGCTATTCTGTTGAACGTGCTTTGATTTTAACATGTTTTACACTCTTGACCGCGACGTCGTCCTTGACAGGGGATGTTTCGTCGACCCTGCCCTGAGCCTGGACGGGGATTGCGTCAACAAAAAGGACTGTAGCGACTGGTTGGAGCGGCGACGCTGCCCGGATCGAACAACACAGGACGGCTGTGTTCTACGGTGTCTTGTGACTGCACTTCGCTGATCTGCGTTCCGGGTAGGTACAGGGTTGACCAGACCTCATAACACGTCTTCTGGTTTTACTTTGCTAAATGTATTGTGAATAACGGTGTTTTTTCCCAAAACGTGTGTTGTTGCAATGCATTTAGGGTACGTTGCGGGTTATGTGTGAGCTGTTTTTGTCACTGGCAGTTAGCTTCTCCGTGCAGATCGTGATGTATTGATCTGGTTGTTGTGTGAGAAACATCATGGTGTTTATGTGTACCGTGTACTCACTACTAAGGCAACTAACCTATGAAGCTATGCTTGGTGACAAGTGAGTAAAAGAATGTTCTTTCTCAGACTGTAATGACAATGAACAGTGTGTTCACACATTAACAGGTTTTCCTGTTTTAACTGGCCGTATTGAGGGTAAAATAGGAGGATTGTGTTTTTCCCCCCCGGTTCCCTGGGGACTTTATCACCTCCTATCAGACATGTTGTGCATTAATTGTGTCTTTTGTGTGGTAGGGATACGATGTAACTCTTAGCTTGATTGCTGAGGTTGTGCTAAATCAGCTGGAGAAACTTATTTCCTAAAGGGAAATTGGTTTGGTTGCTGTCATGTGTGCTTAGCAAGGCCTGTGGTCGATACTAATCAAGAATGATGTATTCTCTCATTGTGAAAAAAACGGCGTTCCTCTGTTGAGTGTTTTTGCCATTTTTTGTAGGTGATGATGGGTTGTGTGTGTCATGTGACCTACAACTGGGTTGTACTGGCCACAGAAGCACATGTGTATGTTGGACCGGGGTTCTTAGAGCCCTCTCTATTCTGTGTTTTTCCTTAGTAAAAATCAGATAGCAGGTTAGCTCATGCGCTGTGTGGAGCTGTGAAACGCTTCATAGAGCTGACTATGACTGTGTCATATTCTCTTTTTGTCGTTACGTCGTATCATGGGTGTGGGGTCGTAAAGGGGTGAACTGGTAACCTTTCCTCTCCCCATTGTTCTGTCGGTCAGGGGTACACCCCCTGTCCTTCAAGGTTCCCGTCACGTGGCGGTTCGGCATGTTACGGGGGGGGGGGGGGGGAGGGGGAGGGAGTTCCTGGTCCCACGGCCTGGTATATTGGGCGTGTGCACCGCAGGAATTCCCCCGCCATAGAGTACGTCACCGTGCGCGTCTCTGTTGGTAGGACTTCCGTGTGCTGTTCAGGTCCATGTGATGGATCTGTTTTCAGGGGGGGTGGTCAGGGCTCCTCCTCACCAAGCGCCTATTCAGGCCTTCTGTGAGTTCGGACTCCTTCTTCCATGTGAGGAAGCCTCCATCAGAGTACAGAGCCTTCCTCCTCAGATTGTCAAAGTGAGTGGACCCTCTAGAAGGGTCCTTTTCTATTGTATGTATATTCGATTCAATTCGTTTATTGAGTGTGTATGGGTTCAGTGCCTCTTCCCCGGAGGCCCTAAAACCAGTTTTTTACATGGCTCAAGGTGCAATATATTCTTTTCAATCTGTACAGCTCGCGTGGGAAGTCTCTCTGGGGATCCCCGTCTCTTTCCTATGGGAGGGTGGTGGGATGTAAAAATGTGACCATTTTTTACCCCGGCTGTGTAGACTGGGATACATACTGTTGATGCTTCCTTCTTTCTATTCCAGAAGTGTTGGAGTTAGGGAGTGTCACACCCCTCTTGTCGTTCCCCTGGGCGCCTTGGGGATTCAATGACAGGTCTGAATAGCCTGTTCATTGATGGGGGTGTGTCCCGACGCACGTATAGTGCTAGCTCGCTGTAAACAGGCGATTGACTGGCACGCCTTGGTTGCTTGTGGTTGAAACAGCGTTTTTATAAAGCAACTGAGATGGGGGTTTTTCCTCTTCCGACGACCACATCCCATGACCTGGGTGGGTTGTCGACGGATTCTCGTTCATGTCTGGGGGATGATGACGGGATGGATCTGAACATATGTAGTGGGGTCTCACGCCCTTGGGGTGGGCCACCAGGCGCGGTTCGTCCGAACGTCTGGGTGGCGCCTTCTTTTCATGTTGAGATCAACACGCATATCTGCCCTTCTCCTGGAGTAGGCATGTCGGCGTGGTTAGGGCACGGGACTGGTTCTGGTCACGCTGGTCCAGATCAGTTGAACCCGTTGTCCGCCGGGGATGCAGATCTGCTGTTCTGGTACCCTGAGGGACTTGGGCTTTTTTCAGGGGGAAAAATGCCAGGTCGGTCTGGGTGTCACAGGGTTAAGCGCTATGGAGACCCTGGTTGGGTATGTTTTTACTCAGCACTGTCGTCATGGCTTACAGCCATGCCATTCTGTACGCGCTCGATCTCGTCGGATCTCGGCCGCTACACAGGTTGGTCCTGGTTAGTACTTGGTTGGGAGACCGCCGGGGAATACCAGGTACGGTGTGCTTAGGGGCTGGTTCTCCATTATTTTTAGCTCCTCTCTCACGCATGGCGAAGAGGGGCCTGTGGGGGTGGTTTTTTGACCTCCTCTGGTGACCCTGTGCTTCCCGTACCGCCAGGCCCGGTCCGAAGTGATGTTTGCGACCCGTAGGCCTGGGTTAACCCTTTTTGGAAACTGGAACACTTGTACTGCGGTATAGCCGGTGTATACCCGCAGGTGTGTTTTGGAGTTTTTTCTTGAGGGGTTATAGGAACAACCACCGCATTGGGTAACACCGAGGTGGTTGATTCCCTGGTGTGTTGGAGCAGTGTCAACTCCCGGGTTCACCGTTTGAGGGTGCCCCTGCACGTTCATGACGTCTGCCAATCGTGTCAGCCTTCTCTGCCTCGACCCCTCTGGGTGGGGGTTGTTAAATGGAGGCTTGGTCATGCAACACCGCCAGCTTACGCTCCTTCCGCCGGGGCGGCTGTGTTCAGCTGTCCCCTCTGGCGCCTGTCTCGTCCGCAGTCTCCAGGCTAGGGTTAACAGCCTGTTGCCTGGTTTTTCCCCGGTGCGCTGCCTGCTTCCGTTGGTTAACCTTTTTTGTGTGCTTACGGCCATGCTGACTGTCTGTTCTGCAGGGTTAGTGTGCCAGGCGGTGTACTGTTGGGGGGACGGGGCCCGCTCGGCTTACGGCCATACCGACCTGAACACGCCCGATCTCGTCCGATCTCGGAAGCTAAGCAGGTTCTGGCCTGGTTAGTACTTGGTTGGGATACCGCCTGGGATTACCAGGTGCAGTAACTGGGGGGCCTTTGTCCGAATACGCTGGTGATGTGGGGGGCGGGGCACTACGTGCCCACCTGGTGGGGTCTTGATGCTAGGCATCATGGACTTCTCCGGGCTCCCCCATTCCAGGGAGTCCAGTCCTTTTGGTGGGTCTGGGTCTTCCTTCGCGCTCCGCTGCTACGGGCCTTGCCACGGGGTTGGGTTTGCCCTTGACCCGTGATTCTGGGGGCAGTGACGAGGTTGTTCCTCCGTTCGTTCCCGGGTGGCATGCGGGTTGTGCGTGTGTGTAGTCGTGGGGTCAAGCCACGGTCTGCTCACCCTGTGCGTTAAGTTGCTTGAGTGCCTCTTCGCACGGTCGGGTCCGTCGCCTTCCCGTGAAGCCTCTAATAGGGGGGATACCCTCCATTAGGGGGGGTCGGGGGGGCTCGGCCCTCCCTGTTCTGATGGTTTTGGGGGGCTGTCAGCGGGGTGTATTTGTCAGCCAAGTGGCTCCGCTTGGCCTCCCTTGTGCAGTGTGATGCCAAGCTAAGCCACTAACAATACAGAACGTTAGGTTATGACTATAACCAAGTTCTGTTAGTTAGGGGCGATGCTTGGCATCAGACGGCCGCTGCAGCCCTTGTCCTCACCTTGTGGTGAAAGCTTGGGAAGGAGGAGAGCAGGTGACCACACACCTGCTTATGAAGGTAAGCTGATGAGGGGTGTGGTCAGACTAATACTGGTATTAGAGGTACATTTGTGGTTTATTCAGTACGCGTGCACGTACGCGAGATAGTGCAGTGTGATGCCAAGCATCGCCCCTAACTAACAGAACTTGGTTATAGTCATAACCTAACGTTTTTACCGCCGCCTTGGTGCGAGGAACGAGAGACCCTGGCTGTCGCGATTTGTTAAGTGCAAAAGTGCAAACGGCGCTGATGCAAAGGTTAAGGTAAGGAGAGCGAAGACCACAGCGTGACAGTTAAGTGACAGCGGGCTGTTTGTGTGTAACTTGGAGGCGCGAGGGCGGGCGTAGACAACATGTTCCCTATCCATTGAGAACCGCACAGTAAGACATAAATCTGTCATGCGAAGAGTGAGTGAGTGAGTGAGTGAGTGAGTGAGTGAGTGAGTGAGTGAGTGAGTGAGTGAGTGAGTGAGTGAGTGAGTGAGTGAGTGAGTGAGTGAGTGAGTGAGTGAGTGAATATTTGAGTGAATAAGTGAGAGGTGAATGAATTAGTGAGTGATTGTATGAGTGAGTTGGGTGGGGTGAGTGAGTGAGTGAGTGAGTGAGTGAGTGAGTGAGCGAGCGAGCGAGCGTGCGTGCGTGCGTGCGTGCGTGCGTGCGTGCGTGCGTGCGTGCGTGTGTGTGTGTGTGTGTGTGTGTGTGTGTGTGTGTGTGTGTGTGTGTGTGTGTGTGTGTGTGTGTGTCGTGTGTGTGTGTGTGTGTGTGTGTGTTAGTTAGATAGTTAAAGAGGAATTTCCCATTTTGTAAGTAAAATGAACCCACAACCATCTCTGGACAGATTGTCAGGCCAGAGATATAGTCCTAAACTACTGCACACGCTACAGCTCCCTGCTTTACAAAGGACTACACTGAGATGAAAAGGGGCAGGTGTCCGACAACGCCAAGGTTGCCACACCTACATAATACACACAAGGAGGGGAGGGTTGAGTTTATACCTCTGGTTTACCTGGCAGAGAAACTCCATTGTTGTAGTTCTTAAGAACAGAGCGAGGGTACAGATGCAGCTCTCAGGGCTCTGAGCTCTGCTCTGCACTGCTACTGCGGTAATAATCATGCACCATTAACCTGGCAGTGCTGTTGACGAGGCGTTAACGACACCGCGCCCTTGCAGTAGAGGTGCGATCTTTAAGAGCTGGATCTGTAGTATAGGCCTTTTAGGAGAACCTTTTAGGAAAAGTCGAGGAATTCTGAAATCATTATGACCGTCGTCCCAGCTGGGGGGGGGGGGGGGGGGGGGGGGGGGGGGGGGGGGGGGGGTGGTTGAGGAACAGGAAGAGCCCATCATCATTGTCCCGGCGGCGGTGTTGACCCGGTCGGAGCTGTGGGGGATATCCTCCTGGTGGCCAACAGGATGGCTCGTCTTGTGATTCATTGTAGCTGCCGTGTTTACATTCAACATGTGTCCCGCCACTGCAGCTCCTTAAACTGCCGCGGCGGTGGGCTGTCGAAACTCCAGAATTCCAGAACATTATTCTTTAATGTCGTGTTTATATCTGGGACTCCTGGAGAAAAAGGGATTTTTCACATTCCTCCCGTTCCCCCAAGCGCCTACTCCCCCCCCTCCCTCCCTCCCTCCCTCCCTCCCCGAGCTCCTT
>NW_028170313.1:0-10000 GCF_963971535.1 Notolepis coatsorum
GTGTTTGTGTGTGTCTATATGTTTGCTTACGTGTATATCTAGTGCATTATGTTTGTTTGTGTAAACATGTGTATGACCGTGTGTATCTATGTTTGTTTGTGTGTGTGTGTGCGTATGTGTGTGTGCGCCCGTGTGTGCGCCTGTGTGTGTTTGTGTGTGTGTGTGTGTGTGTGTGTGTGTGTGTGTGTGTGTGTCGTGTGTGTGTTGTGTGTGCTGTGTGTGTGTGTGTGTGTGTGTGTGTGTGTGTGTGTGTGTGTGTGTGTGTGTGTGTGTGTGCGTGCCCAGGCTGTCTAGCAGCAGATGTGACGCAGCAGCCTCTAATGAGACCTGGATCAGAAGCGCATTAGAGATGAGCACTGTATAGATTTATAAACACACCCCACCGGCTTCCCACCCGCTAACACTGCCAATTGTGTTAGTATGGACGATCCGACCAAGCCGGAGGTACCGCTGACGGCTGGATTCGATACCAGTGTCTCTGCGGTGGTAGGCAGGCGCTTAGTCCGCTGCGCTACCCAGCCGCCGATGTTATGGCAATTCATGATGTATTTTTGTAAGTTTGGGTCCCGGGGAAAAACACCAAATTTCTCTTTTGGGGTTCTCGAGCTGAAAAAAGTGTGGGAACCCCTGCACTAGACTATTACCAATCATGCACACAGGATTACAGACGTTCAATTGCTTGTACAGCCCATCCATATAGATGAAAAAAGAACTGGGGACAACATTCCCCTTTGTCTGACACCACTTCTCACAACCAAATGGGGCTGAGACACTATTGCTGCATTTTACCTGCATAATTCTATGATGTTCATACCAGAAAGACAGAATTCTCACAATGTGTTTTCTCTCCTCTTTGACTCAATTCAACAAACAACTTTCTATCATTAACACGATCAGAGGCTTTGGAAGCATCAATAAAACACATAATAATGAGTTTTGTCCTCTATGTTTGTATATCATCTTTTTATATAGAATATAAAGAGTTAATAAACTCATTGAGGGGAGCTCCCGTAGCGCACCGCATATCTCTGCGCTATTTCTGCGTCGGGGAAAACCGTGCTCGTCACGGATCTGGGGTACACGAGTTCGATTCCCGGACCCGCCGTATTTTCTCAGAGTGTCTTCCCCTGCTCTACATCCCATTTCAACCTGTTTCTGTCGGTCATGCTTGACCAGAAAAAGCGATAAACGCTAAACAAATTAAGTTTAAAAAAAATTAAAAATAAACTCATTGAATCTATCCAGCAGGATTCTTAGAACTGTTGACAGCATGCTGGCTAGACCTACTGTATGGGCCTGTAGTTCTCTAGGCTGACAACTTTGTCCTTAATAACTGCCACTAACAGAACAGACAATGTTGAGTCTGGTAAAACAATCCATGAATCATGAAGCCAGTAAAGCAAATAGCAAGGAGAGGAGATTTCTCAGACTGGCATATTTAAGGTGATCAGCAGTAATACGATCTAGAGTCCAGTGGTTCTCAAACTTTTTTACACCAAGTACCACCTGAGAACGTAGCTGGCTCTCCAAGTACCACCATATGACCGGCCGTTAAAATACAGTCTATTCAGCTATGCACAGTTCACGCAGGAGGCAAATGTATTCCTAATACCATTATTTATTGTTAACTTTTGTCAGACACAGCCACAATGTACAAAGGGGTAGCACTAGAACTAGCAAACTCTTCCACACAACTCATACAATGCAAGGGGCATTGAGAACATAATAACTAACATTCTCACATAGCAAGTAAGAAAATTAAGAACAACTATATTTCAGCAAATGTACTTAATTATCTCTCTCTCTCTCTCTCTCTCTCTCTCTCTCTCTCTCTCTCTCTCTCTCTCTCTCACACAGCAAGCAATTGTCCTTCATTCTCTCTCACACACACACACACACACACACACACACACACACACACACACACACACACACACACACACACACAAACACACACACACAACATGTTACACACACACACACAAACACACACACACAACATGTTGTTCTCCATTGACAACTCATATGTCAATGATTAGCAGCAACACAGATTTTGATGATTTTTTTGTAATGTCAGATTTAACAACAACTCTTGGAATATGGGGCATATCTCTCTCTTTACCTAATATTTTGATTCTATCCTGACATTTTTCATTTGGAAGGGCAGTCTATATGCGTAACGGTAAAAAAAAAAGTATTATTTTTTTTATTTTTTTTTATTTTTTTTCAAAAAGGGCACTTTTTGCTCAGGCACCCCTTGGCCTCTATGTGTGCACGTGCCTGCCGCTGACGGCCATGAGGCTAACCTCTACCGTGCCGCTGACGGCCATGAGGCTAACCTCTACCGTGCCGCTGACGGCCATGAGGCTAACCTCTACCGTGCCGCTGACGGCCATGAGGCTAACCTCTACCGTGCCGCTGACGGCCATGAGGCTAACCTCTACCGTGCCGCTGACGGCCATGACGCTAACCACGGTAGAGGTTAGCCTCATGGCCGTCAGCGGCACGGTAGAGGTTAGCCTCATGGCCGTCAGCGGCACGGTAGAGGTTAGCCTCATGGCCGTCAGCGGCAGGCACGTGCACACATAGAGGCCAAGGGGTGCCTGATCAAAAAGTGCCTTTTTTGAAAAAAATAAAAAAAAATAAAAAAATAATACTTTTTTTTTTACCGTTACGCATATAGACTGCCCTTCCAAATGAAAAATGTCAGGATAGAATCAAAATATTAGGTAAAGAGAGAGATATGCCCCATATTCCATTGCAGTTTGCACGGCCTCCTCACCGTGCCTCTCCGCGGACGTATATATTTTATGCATAGCGTGGGTGGTGATGATGATGATGATGATGATGATGATGATGATGATGATGATGATGATGATGATGATGATGATGATAGAAACCGCTGTGGCCCATACAGTTGAATGCTGGTATTACACTCATTGAGGGACACGAAGAAGTCAAGTCCGATGGGATTTGGGAATCTCAAATACAAATCGGGATTGAATAAAAAATGCATTTATATTAAACAATACAGAATATACAGCACTTCTTGGGGTCTGTAGGGTAAGCACTTATTCCCTCCCCCCTGAACATTTATGGAGATGTATGGGCCTTTTAAGTCAGTGATAAAAGTGTCTTTCAAGGATAAGTGAGCTCCTGCACTGATTATTATAGTTCAATATTCAATATTTGATCACCAAAACCACCCAAAAAGCATAAAAAGGGGGCCCCCCACCCGAAAAGGGCCCTTAAACATCGCGATTGCGCGCTGCGCACGCTCGGTTAATATATACACACAGGTATAGTGCCCTTTTCAGCCTTTGAGCACCTGCCCCCCTAAAATCCTGTGCACGTCCCTGATGGTAGAGGTTAGGGTTAGGGATTGTTAGGCATATGCTTCTAAATACATTTTTAAGTTAACCACTTAACACTAGCACAGCCGACAAGGGGTCACATGACCCCGAGGCATTTTCAATAAATGTGTCCTCGTCACTCGGTCGAGCTCCAGCTCTGTCACTCAATGACTTTTCCTAAAAGTGCCCGTTTTATCTGCAGCACGGTTTCTGAGATTTCAAAACGACTTCAGGAAAATGTAATTAGAACGTTATTCCACATAATGGGCCGTTGGAAGAGACGAAAGTCACAGCAGTTTGCGAGCGTCTAGCGCAGGGGTGGCCAACCCGTGGCTCGCGAGCCGCATGTGGCTCTTTGCCCGTCAATGTGTGGCTCTTCCATCCAAAAAAATATATAATAATAATAATGATATATATACGTTTTTTTTTCTTTTTTTCATTTCATTGTGGTAAACCTCATATTTTTATATTCAGAGGTAATTAGTTTACACTGTTTATTTTTCTCATATTTCTCATATAAGCTGTCGGGTCATCTGACCCGTTCCTGGCGGGCATTAGTGGCATTTTCTCCATGGCTGTGCTAGTGTTAAGCATCGGACGACGGACGTACTTCCTATTTCCTTCAATCGAGACGTGTCGTGGAGGCTCAGCAATCCGCACTTGGCCGCCTTTAGTATAAGCTCACAACGTGACAACAAGACCAACGAGTGACAAGACCCACTAACCATGTAAGTGGAGCGGATGAGACGAGTCGAGAACTCAGTGAGAGGGAGGAGGGGCTGCTCCATGTGTGTGTGTGTGTGGTCCAGATTGTGTGTGTGTGTGTGTGTGTGTCCAGATTCAGTGTGTGTGTCACTCTCAGAATGAAGAACGAGCAGGTGGGAAAGCTGTTGCACACAACAAGGGAAAATAATAATATATATTTCAAATCAAAACCCACACAGTATGCAAGCGATGCTACAGAACAGTGCCACGGCACACATTTAGCACAGCTCCTAAAGTGAAAGGAGCGACACGGCAACCTCTATAAGTTCAAATGTTTTTGAGAGAGTGGTGACAGCTCCCGGCGCCCGTCAGATAGTGCTAGATGGCCAGATAGTTCCTGGTGAATATCGAATAGTTCCCAGTGAATATTTAATAGTTCCCTGTGAATATCAAATCTCTCTCTCTCAGTGGATATAGAAAATATATATTTTCAAAGCGGTAGTTTTGCACGTGTACGTGTGCATTGCAACCCTCCCGCTAAACCTGCGCTTACTGTCTTCTCCTGTGTCAGACAAAGAAGATAGATACCAATTTACACCTCTTCCTTGAGTTTTTAGCTAGGCTAGCTGATTTAAAACCGCTTCCATTAATTTGTGTTATGGCTAGCTTGCAGCCTGATCGCTTTCTTTTTAAACGTACATTTTTTATTTGCAGTTTTTGCTTTATAAACAACATAGACAGTACATTTTGACAAACAAAATTATAAAGACATAATATCAACAACAACAACAAAAAACACATAAAAGATTAACAAAAATGAGAAAAGAAAAGGATGGCATGGGTTCTTCGGTCCATTCTATTTTTACATTGTTTATTTACATTCAAATTTCTTTTCTCGTTTCCTTTTCATTCTTCTGTGACGTCGTTTCTTTTCTTCCTATATTCCTCGCACTTTTCCCATTTTGACTCAAATGTCTCCTCTTGTCGCCTCAGCATGTGTGTGATTCTCTCCATTTCCTGTATCCCCTATATTATCTCTGTCCATTGTCCCTACGTCGGTGCTTCTACCCTGTACCACAGTGTAGTCAATACTTTCTTGGCTGCTACTAATAGTATCTTAATCAAATAGTTGTCTTCTCCCTGAATTTCTTTCTGTGACAAGTTCTTTATAGGTATAGTACTTGACCTGTCTGGGGTATTTCATATCCTACTGCCTGATCGCTTCCTACTGCACGCACAGAGGAAACATGCACTCTGTTGACCAACACATCGTGACCTTACATGTCCACCGCACCACCCGGCCCGCTGAGGTACGTGGCACGGCCAGGACAGCTAGCAGCAGCAACGACGGCACAGTATAGCTCTGTAACACAATGACCATAATCTGCCAGGCACATTAATGGAAGTATCAATTACAGAAATTTGTTCCTGCTTCCTTGGCGGTGACGGCTCATCATGGCTCCGCACTCTCCATTTCAGCAGGAACAATACACACACAGGAGACCGACACTTCTGCTGGCAAGGGTGTCTGGTGCCCCCGTTTGCTTTGGGGCAATGGGTTTGGAAGAAGATCTCTCTCTCTCTCTCTCTCTCTCTGTCTCTCTCTCTCTCTCTCTCTCTCTCTCTCTCTCTCTCTCTCTCTCTCTCTCTCTCTCTCTCTCTCTCTCTCTCTCTCTGTCTCTGTCTCTGTCTCTGTTGAAAGCGGGAGGATAATATGTTGTCAGGAATGCCACACCCCTCCCATCGAGTGTCACCGTGAGATGTACACAAAGGCTCGGGGTGCCGCTGGGGCCTCGCAAGAGACCACTCACCCGGTACTCTGTCGAATGTCAATCCACCCCCCCCCCCCCCCCCCCAAAAAAACACCCATCTCCCCGACAAGCACACATGGCCCCTTCTGCCCTCGACTCATTTGTCCCGAGTCTGACAACAATATGGGTGTGCCGGTCCGGGCCGTGGGGAGGGCGACGGGGGGGGTGGCATATGCTTTAAAAAGAAAAAAACCTGAAACACAAACTCTGCCACAATGCTCCTCCCCGAAATCTCTGCACATCAATGAACCTAAACTCATACAGGGGTAATGTTTGCCTCTGGGGCCCTCTATTAGCGCTTCTATTATATTTAGACCTGTCAATCAACTTGCGGTCCTGCCCCCCCCCCCCCCCCCACCCCACCCTGTTCCTGTTGAACTGCATTCCCCAGCCCTGTACTCTTCAGTCCTAAGTATCCACATGCTAACCTCCTCAACTCACCAACGCCGTATGGCCCTTCAGACTTGGAGTACTCACTCGGCTTACTGTGTCACAGACGCAGCCATACAAGTGTTGTTTAGAGCAGGGACGCGTCGTATCCGTACTTATTATGGTATATTTTGTATAGTGTTTGGTCTTTATTCTTTTAACTTTTTTTTTTTTACTGTATGAAGCACAATCTTAGGGGGGCTCATACAGAACCAAGCATTTCACTGTAATGTTCACTTATATGTGACAAATAACACAACACTTGAAAACTTGGTGTCGGGTATCAGGCTTCTATAGCCTATATTATGATGAATTGAAAATGGGGGACCCTGATGTAAACAAGACGAAAGTCTTTCTCTGGTCTGCATCCCCTTAACAATTGTGTGTATTGAGCCGTATACTGTATTGTATCCATTCTGCAATCTGTTAATACAATTTGCAATCAATCAATCAATCAATCAATCAATCAATCAATCAATCAATCAATCAATCAATCAATCAATCAATTAAATCAATCAATCAAGGCTGACATGAGGCTACAATAGGGTATCTGTGGTAGCAAGAGAATTTCCCTAATGCTAAAATTGGATATCAAGAAGAGCCGTGTCTAACGTGTCAGAAATCAAGGCAAACCGTGATCGTCTGCATTTTGACACACGGGGAGAGAGATGTCGGACGTCTCTAATGGGAGAAGAACATGTATTATATCTGTATCTCTATTTTGTGTCCAGTGAGTCTAAACGAATGGTCTTTAAAAATGGAACGTTTCTACTTTCTACCATTTTGTAAAAGCCATGATTCTGAACGGTGCCTCTGTCTCTGTGTCGCTCCACTGCAGCTCGCTGTGTCTAACGGGTTCAAGTCCAATTGGGTTCACGTCACAAACGTTCCCTTTGGGGGGAAAGTCAAGGACACATTTCCAACTGTTTTCCCTCAATGAGACGTGATTGAGTTTGGTGGAGAAAAATAACCAATTACAATTATTAATAGTCCAAGTGTATCCCTCTTACACACACACACACACACATGCACGCACGCACGCACGCACGCACGCACACACACACATTGTACTGCACCTCACATCACGTTGACAGGCCTCACAAACCCTCAAAGGAGAGATGACGATGTCTACATTACAAGTAGGGTTGGGTACCGAACTCAGTACTTTTAAGGGGACCGGCTGAATTACATCGGCGGTATCTATCAATAGCTACTTCACGCTAGATCAATCGGTACCAGATTTCGGTACCTTTACATGTTCGGTATAAGAGTGTAATATTACTAGACAAGAGGGAGACTTTTTCATAAATATATATATATAATATATATATATTACTGTCCCGTCTCTTGGGTCTTTGGAAAGACCAGACGAGGTCAGAGGAGTTATAGTAATATTTACTGAGGATGGCCAGATAATGTCGATACTTAAATGACTGAATTCGGTCGTTAAAGAACCCAGGACGCCTATCGTAAAGAGTAGGGGGTTCCCCAACATTCCTGGCCAAATTCACAATCAGGTCTCTGACATCAAGGCCACCTGATCATCCCTTCCCCTTAATTGTCTGATATCAATCCCTGTCTCCTGAGCCGTTCAGCCATTGTGTGTAGTGTGATGTGTGCCTGGTGCCAGTGTATGGTAGTCATTGAGCCTGTGTAGCCCAAGGTTGGGTGCTACCAGTGGTGGTGAAGGAGGCAATTTCCCTAACCCTACGTTGTAAAGTGCTTTGAGTCTCAGAAAAGCGCTATATAAAATGCAATGAATTATAATACAATTATTATTATTATTATTATTATTATTATTATTATTATTATTATTATTATTATTATTATTATTATTATTATTATTATTATTATTATTATTATTATTATTATTATTATTATTATTATTATTATTATTATTTAAAAACATAATACATGCTCATGCGATTTATTTTGTGTGGTGTGTTACAACAATAAATAACAAAAATAAATTGGGGTTGGACAGCAGGGCCCCGTTCCCCGTACCTGGTTCAACTAAGTCGATCAAGATGTCATTATCCAGATTCAGTTAACCCGATGTTTGAAGCCGGGATTTTCCTGTTCCTCGAAGGTGGATTCAGTCTCGTTAACTCAAGCCAGACTTGAGACCCAGGATAAGTGCGCGTGCCCGCCTCAGCCGAGAAGGCAGCAAGTGTCGAGAGCAGAGATCCTGATTCTCTAGCGGCATTGATTGATTAATTGATTTAAAACTTTAGTAACATATTGCAGTACGGCTCAATCGCCTCGCCGACAAGTTAAATGCGTTATCTATAGGCTAATTTTAAGTCCCTCATTACCTCAATCAATCAGATTATATTTCTTTAAACTTGCCTGCTGGATTGAATAATCAAATGAGATCTTGCTAGCGAAAATAATTAGTTAAACTGTTATACAGAATTACGATACGGCTCTCTTACCCATTGATTGATGTGTGGTCGATCTTTTACTTATCTCCACTGTGGTCTAACGGGTTGTTCTTTTGACTTTCACGCAGACGACCGGGGTTCGAAACCCTATTCTTTTCCTTCTTTTTGCAATATAGGAATAATTCAATTTGGTGCACGTTGAGAGCTATATAAAGAATGACATCCTCAATGCATGTAGATTTATAATATTTTAACTTAAAACCAGGCTACTTTGGCGTATAATCATTAATATTATATTCCAAAAAAAATTATTGGAAACACGGGGTTTCGAACACCGGTCGCTGGGTTGGCAGGATTGAGCACTACCGCTGTGCCACTGTGCCAGATGGGATAAATTCATTGTTTATACATTAATGAACGAGAGACCCGTGTTTAGAATATTCTTTATTTTGAATGAAGTTTTATTTCTTTATCCTCATTCATTAATGTGACGTCAACGGCTCATTCAATTTCTCAAATCCGTCAAACAGCGCATCTCATCAGACATCTTAATCCCAGTTACAATTAAAATAACCACATAATGTGTACATCGCACCGAGCGAGCGCCACGGTATATATAACGTGCATTATTTAGGACAAAGTGAATTTAGTATCAGCATTTTGGGTCTATTTTACATTTCAAAAGCCCCCTCTGGAAGAATGGAGCACAAAAACGTAATTCAGAATGGTATAATGCAGATCGTAGACTGTGGGAATAATTTCAGGAAACAGAAAGAGTGAGAGAAAGAGAGACAGCCAGACAGACAGACATCACATGTGCGCCCACATGCGCCCGATCTCTCCACGGGCACTGGTCTCCGGTCATCCATCACAGCCAGACTAGATCCCTGCCCCTCCACTCACACGCTGGCACACCGCCATCTACTCTAATCTACACTGCTCTACCATGAAGCTACAGATAGACCTATATATCTGAGATAGCTGAATCATGATATATCTATATATCTGAGATAGCTGAATCATGATAGATCTATATATATATATATATGAGATAGCTGAATCAAGATAGATCTATATATCTGAGATAGCTGAATCATGATAGATCTATATATATATATATATATATATATATATATATATGAGATAGCTGAATCAAGATAGATCTATATATCTGAGATAGCTGAATCATGATAGATCTATATATCTGAGATAGCTGAATCATGATAGATCTATATATCTGAGATAGCTGAATCATGATATATATATATATATATATATATATATATATATATATATATATATATATATATATATATAT
>NW_028170312.1:0-1000 GCF_963971535.1 Notolepis coatsorum
CGTGCAGGCAACAGCAGTGAGTCACCGCCAGGTCAATTCTCCACATCAAACGTAGTTTCTCTCTTTTACACTTGAGTACTTTAGCTTCTTCTGTTTCTCTTCGTTTGTTTCTATCCACATCTCATCTCTCTTTCTCTCTCCCTTCCTCTCCCTCTCCCCCTCTCCCTCTCCCTCTCCTCTCCCTCTCTCTCTCTCTCTCTCTCTCTCTCTCTCGCTCTCGCTCTCTCTCTCTCTCTCTTCTCTCTCTCTCTCTCTCTCTCTCTCGCTCTCTCTCTCTCTCTCTCTCTCTCTCTCTCTCTCTCTCTCTCTCTCTCTCTCTCTCTCTCTCTCTCTCTCTCTCTCTCTCTCTTCTATCTCTCTCTCTCCTCTCTCTCTCTCTCTCTCTTTTCTACCTCTTCTGCTCTTCCTCTCTCCTCCACTGTCAGATTTCTGCGGAGCTGGCGTTTTTATTTCCTTGCCAATGATTGCTGTCAGCGGAAACACAGGACAGCGTATTTTAAAGAGACTGGGGGGGTATAAGGAAAGGTGAATGGAAATGTAAACAACCTGAAAGCTCATGTTACCATCAGTTTTTGCTATTTAAAGGGGAATTGCAAACGAGTAATTCTGCTCTCGAATCGCGAGTATAAATTCAAGTGTCGATTGAAGTTATTTATAAACCTTCTAATCCGATTTGAATTCGCCTCAGGGATTCTGAAGCGATGTAAAATACAAAATACCGAGGGAACATTCCATTTAAGGAGCACATTCTCTCTCTCTCTTTCTTTATTTGAACAAAATACATTTTGAATTTAACTCCTCTCCTCTCCTCTCCTCTCCTCTCTCTCTCCTCTCCTCTCCTCTCCTCTCCTCCTCTCTCTCTCTCCTCTCTCTCTCTCCTCTCCTCCTCCCCTCCTCCCTCTCCTCTCCTCTCCTCTCCTCTCCTCTCTCCTCTCCCTCTCTCTCCTCTCCTCTCTCCTCCTCAGCTCCCGTCTCATCTCCTCTCCTCTATTGTCCTCTC
>NW_028170311.1:0-50000 GCF_963971535.1 Notolepis coatsorum
GAAAGGAGGAAGCCTCTAAAGTGTTACTATACACCTGTCGTTGCATTGAAATTCATTATATACAGGTGAGCATCTGAGCATCAAGCGCCCATAACAACAAGCAAGTAATTAAGTTAGCTCACGTGTGAACAGGCCAACCCTTATTTTGTATTATTAATTATAGCTGTATATAAAGTATTGCATATAGAGTATTTCATCCCTTGTTTTGTATTATTGTTGTATAAAGATGATTACAACCCTATTAATTATGGCAGATGATATTAGCACCCAGATGTCCATAGCCAACAATTCTATTTACACCCAAACACACGTACATTATGTATTATGATACAGCTGGTTGGCTGTAGGCCTATATGCATGCATATATTGCACATGTATTTATACACACGGATATATTCATTGTATCTATTATTCCTATTTTATCTTGTTTTATTTTTTTATGTATAGATATTTATGGGATGTCTTTCTTTGGTGATAACTACATTCCCTTGTGCTGCTGTGTGTAATTGAATTTCCCCTACAGGTGGTCAATAAAGATACATATTATCTTATGCACTGAGGTGTTGGGTGAGTCACAGCTAGTACATGAGAACCCAGGCGCAGAACACAGAGACAGACAGGCAGACATGCAGGGGGTAAAACCCAGTGGGTGTGTTTATGAATGAAGGGCTGTGGGGAGATAGAGGCATATGTATTATATCTAGATAGTGTATACAAATAAGTACATATATTACCTATTAGTCTCTGGGCGTGTAAATAAGCTGGGTGCAAATAGACTTTCAGATCCCGACGTAACTAAATTAAATTAAATAAAATGCAGGCCATTTTTGTTCCATTATTTACAACCAATCCAAACGATCAAGTTCAGTCAATCAATTTGAAAGTGAAAAGGAAAGAAGCAGTGATTGGCACCACAGGGGGGGGGGGGGGGCTATGCTTTAACCCTTTAAATGCCATGAAATAAGGCTACAGCAAGCTGAAAGTATCCTTGCTGCTAGCAGCATATCTAAGGAAAGCACAACATTAGCAACCTTCCTGCCGTGGTTTAGGCTAAAGCTCTGGGTCCAACAGCTGGATTAAGCAGGCTAGGAGAGTCAGGGGGGACCTTCCGAGTTGGCCGACCAGAGAAGGACCGCCCCAACAATGCAATTAGGAGCTTGTGCCAATAAAAATGAAGAAGATGAAGAGTGTCTCTGTGGAGGAAAGTGGATGGAGAGAATTAGAGGAGTCAGAGTTTTCCCACAGGGGACCTCGCCGCACCACGTGTTTGTAAGCGTGGACAAGATGGATAAAGAAGAGAGTGAGAAGAGGGCAAACGTGAGCTCCACCCCATGCTGAGAGACATGTATACGTGTACAGCGTTTATAACAAGCTTAGCCTGTTGGAGGGTGAGCTTAAAGACGACCTAAAGAGCAGACAGGAGGAGGGAATTACATGGGAGAAGGAACTTAACCCCGGCCACCCATAATAAATGTTGTACTCCTCTGCTCTACGGCGAGCTCTAGAGGACGGGAGGAGATGAAGGAGAAACGTGAGGTGTGCGTCTAAGACCACCGCGATATGTATCCCTCCCAGCCACATACTGTGACTTACTAATGCAGCGAGCGCAGCATGCCCTGTAATGTTCTTTATTCAACAAAGCGCAGTGTTAACCACGATTAGCCAAGAGACAGAGAGAGAGAAGGAGGGACAGAGAGAGAGAGAGGGAGAGAAAAGGAGAGAGAGAGGGAGAGAGGGGGAGGGCAGTCACCATAACATGCTGGGAAGCATCTCTGAGAACACAATCAGGCAGTGGGGGGCTTAATTACAAGAGCAACACAAGCCATAAATCAGTTGCCACCTCTCTCTCTCTCTCTCTCTCTCTCTCTCTCTCTCTCTCTCTCTCTCTCTCTCTCTCTCTCTCTCTCTCTCTCTCTCCTCTCTCTCTCTCTCTCCTCTCTCTCTCTCTCTCTCTCTCTCTCTCTCTCATTGTACACTCCATGAGAGGAGCATATCTCTTTAGGTAAGGCAAACTGTAGGCCTGTGTGTGTGTGTGTGTGTGTGTGTGTTTGTGTGTGTATGGTGGTGTGTGTGTGTGTGTCTCTGTGTGTGTCTCTGTGTGTGTCTCTGTGTGTGTCTCTGTGTGTGTCTCTGTGTGTGTGTGTGTGTGTGTGTGTGTGTGTGTGTGTGTGTGTGTGTGTGTGTGTGTGTGTGTGTGTGGTGTGTGTGTGTGTGTGTGTGTGTGTGTGGGGGGGGGGGGGGTCTAACTCTGAGGCAGTGGCTGTCTCAGAGAATATTATATCTGCCCCCAGTATCTCTGTCAGAGCATATGTCTGTGTGTGGAATGGATCACCAACTTCCACTGACTAATGCCAGAAGTCGCCTCCTGTGGGCACAACAGCAAAGACAGCGGGAACAATGGACTGAGTTGAGACTGCAGGGGAAGATTGCGTGTCTCCCTGCTGCGGACCATTCTGTCTCTCACTCTGTGTTAAATTTTTTTGCCATAGATGAGTGCATTGTTATCTTTACTCTGAAAGCGAGATTACAGGTCTTACCATCTAAACTGAATCTCTCCATCTGGTTTCCAGGCAGTCACGCTCCTCACTGTATTCATCATGACAATAACCAAATAGCTGAAACCATGTCCCACATCTTAAATGGTTGCCATGTATACAGGAGCTTCTACATAAGGCATGACAGAATAGTAGATTTGATAGAGAAAGATATCTCTTTTATTTTTAGGTCCTCCATCACGCTGTTTAAGCATTTTTTTTTTTTTTTTACTTCATTTTTTTGGCGTTTATCGCTTTTCCTGGTCAAGCATGACCGACAGATGCAGGGTGAAACGGGAGAGAGAGCAGGGGAAGACATTTGGCAAATGACGGCGGGTCCGGGAATCGAACTCGGAGTCAACCGATCCGTGACGCAGCACGGTACTCCACGACGCAGCGCGGTACATGGTGTGCTACTGGAGCACCCCACGCTGTTTAAGCATTCTACTGTGAAGCCAAGCATGTTCAAGCCTGTGCAATGTGATTCCATGTTCTCTAATATTACAGCTAACACCCCTGATGTATTTGTGGTAAATGAAACACTGTGTGTGTGTGTGTGTGTGTGTGTGTGTGTGTGTGTGTGTGTGTGTGTGTGTGTGTGTGTGTGTGTGTGTGTGTGTGTGTGTGTGTGTGTGTGTGTGTGTGTGTGTGTGTGTGTGTGTGTGTGTGTGTGTGTGTGTGCGTGCGTGCGTGCGTGCGTGCGTGCGTGCGTGCGCATGTGTGCGAGCATGCATAAGGGTTCAAGTGTGTGCCATCCTTTGTGTTTGTAAGCAAGAGAAAGTGTTATGGCACCTTGCTTCACCTCCATTTGGCAAATTGAATTGTGAAAGTAGGAAATTGCAGGCTTTATGTGGCTCTGGTGTAGCTCCATACCCCCACTCTCTCTGTGTCTCTCTCTGACTCTATCTCTCCCTTTCTTTCTCTATTTCTCTCTCTTTCTATCTCTCTCTCTTTCCTCTCTCAATATCTCTCTTTCTCTCAATATCTATCTCTCTTTCTTTCTCTCAATATCTCTCTCAATATCTCTGACTCTTTCTCTCTTTCTCTCTCTCTCTCTTTCCCTCTCTCAATATATCTCTCAACTCTCCCTCTCTTTCTCTCTCTCAATACATACTGTATATATGACTCTCTTTCTCAATATCCTTCCCTTCCTCTCGTAATATACATATCTACAGTATATCTCTCCCTATATCTCTCTCTCTCTCTCTCTCTCTCTTCTCTCTCTCTCTCTCTCTCTCTCTCTCTCTCTCTCTCTCTCTCTCTCTCTCTCTCTCTCTCTCTCTCTCTCTCTCTCTCTCTCTCTCTCTCTCTCTCTCTCTCTCTCTCTCTCTCTCTCTCTCTCTGAGCTGATGGTGTTAAACTGAACAGGCTTGGGTCTTTGTTTTGGCATTTCACTCCTCTTAGACCGTCCAGAGGGATCGATCTCTCTCTCTTTCCGTTTGAATGCAGATACACCCAACCCTCCCCTTCCTCTCTCTCCATCTCCATCCCTTCCTTCTTTCCTGTCCCATCCGCTGTGATGTTCCAGTGTAATCTCCCCCTGGAAACCTTTCTGCTGCTGTTTTATTGTAAAGGCAGCGCATCATGAATTTTACATGAATCACACCCTGTCTTCCGTCAATACTCCTACTGACTACTTTACAGCCGACACTGATACACATGCACACACACACGTGTACAAACATGAACCTATTGTAGCGCGCACACATACAAGTGGTGGCCTACACCAGCAAGCAACGTTACCTTTTCCCAGTAACGAGTAGTGGAATTATCTAATATTTGAATGTCTGTGTTAAATTAGCTGTAAGTGGTATTTCTTTGTATAATCGACGTGTTAAAATAATAGCACTATACTGATATAGAGTGTCTGATCAGTAACATGGGTCTCCCAGTCCTTCCGCTCTGCAGTAAACAGACAATAAATGTTCTGGTATCCCTTCCCACTTTATCCAATCAGGAGAGAGAATTCCATACTGTAACAATGGTCTTGCAAAAATAAGAAATACAAACTAGTTTTACTATTCACTTTTGGCTTGGCAAGATTTCTTGAAATAAGTTGAAATATCTACGGTTCTCTCTCCTGATTGGATAAAGTGAGAACGGGATACCATAAAATGTATTTCCTGTTTACTGCAGAGCGGAGGGACTGGGAGACCAATGTTACTGACCAAACACTTTATATCAGTGATAGCTGTTGGAATGTAGAGCTATTTAACATTACAAAAAAACAACTTACAGCACCTTTAACATTGCCAACGTGTACTCCATTACTAAGACAAAATATGTCGAGAACAGCATCTGTAATAGTGTAATCTATCCAACCTGCTCGAGGCTATTAGGTGCACAAGAGAATGTGATCTCAGAGGTGGGGACTCTAAGATGATTAAAGAGCACTGTTGTGCCTTCTTCACTTCTGCAGGCTGTTGCATGGTGGTGGGAGGTATCATTTTCAACCCTACTCGGTGGAATTATAGTTTCAGAGTAACGTCAGTGTTGTTTCATCCTTTTGGACTGTGAGAGGAGCCCCTTCTCCTGCTTGCTACTATGAAACACCTGCTAGCTTACAACCGCACACAGAGTTAAAAAAAGAAAAGACAAAAAGAAAATCAATTTGAGCCATGGTGGGGGTTTTGATACTGAAGTTCTTATGCTGCAGGAGAAACGCTGCTGGTTTCCAGTTACCATCCTTTCAAACCAGAGGCTCTGCGCCTTGCGCTTGATTTGAAGGCGGTGCACATCGCATCTGCATCATTTGAAAACAATGATCTAGCTAAGTGCAGTTCTTGTGTGTGTGTAGTAAACTGGGGAAGCAAGCTGCTAGCTGGGTCTGGTTTGAAAGCCCTGAGTGAGACATGCTATTTGGTTACCCTGATATGAGCATCCACACAGAGACACACAGGTGAAACAATCTATGTTGTACTGAACTTTGAAGGTAAGAAAGGAAGCAATTGCCAATTATGAAGGCTGCAACGCATAGCGTATAACAAGTGTATAACAAGTATTACTCCCAGGGAGTAATAAGTAAAGTAATCACCAGTGGTGGAAGAAGTACACAGTTCCTTTACTTAAATAAAAGTAGAAATACCCAGGTAAATGAGCAGTGGCGGCCGGTGGGTATTCGCCACTAGGGGCGCTATACCAAATATTTTGTACAGTACAGTACAGTACCACGCAACACACATGGCAAGACGTGAGCGATTCGACTCACGCTCACGGCAATGAATCGGCTCTTATGAACGAGTCGCTCAGCTGTTACTACAACAACACACAACCAGTCAAATAAAGTATAGTCTAGACTCTAATTCACAACTTGAAACACAATATATAAATAGAAAAGTTAGAAACAAAACTCGCCCGTCTACAAACACAGGCAGATCTCTCCCTCTCTCCTTCTCTCTCTCACACACAGCGCGACGTGGAATCGATTCGTTACACAATCAGACCTATTATATACCAAGAATAACTTCAGTATGAGTACAGGGCTGTACACATATTTTGCATATTGTTAAACGAGCCAAGGCTAGCTATTAAACTATCGATATGAATCGAAAATCTGGGACCCTGATGTAAACAAGACAAACGTCTTTCTCTGGTCTGCATCCCCTTAACAATTGTGTGTATTGAGCCGTACTGTATTGTACCCATTCTGCAATCTGTTAATAAAGTTCTCATTCATTCATTCATTCAAACATAGACGATCTCTCTGTCTCTCGGATCAATCAAATCAAATAATTAACACATGTATGTTGTCATTTTAAACAACTCACCATTCATTCATTATGCATCAGCAGCATCAGAGAGCATTTTAGTAGTTACATTTTCAACAAGATTGCTGCTATTTAAACACTTCATGGAAACGGGGTAACGTTAACCTTATGTCGACTGTAGTATTGTATGACCTCGACATAACGTTTAAACGTTAACGTTACTCCGTTCCATGCACGACTGTGTGGCTCAGCGGAGTAGCAATACAATCGTCAAATTTGCTGACGACACAGTGGTGGTGGGCCTGATCTCTGCCAACGACGAGAGGGCCTACCTGGAAGAGGTCAAGGTCCTGGCGGGATGGTGCCAGGAAAACAGCCTCTCCCTGAACGTCAGCAAAACAAAGGAGATGATTGTGGACTTCAGGAGGTCGGGGGTCAAGGACTACAGCCCCCTCAGCATCGACGGGGCACCGGTTGAGAGAGTCAACAGCTTCAAGTACCTCGGAGCCCACATATCCGAGGACTTGAAATGGACCATACACATTAACAGTGTGGTGAAGAAGGCACGACAACGCCTCTACTTCCTCAGGCGCCTAAGGAAGTTCCAAGTCAGCCAGAAGATCCTTAAGAACTTCTACTCATGTACAATAGAGAGCATCTTGACCGGCAACATCACCTCCTGGTTTGGGAATAGCACTGCAAAAGACCAAAGCAGACTACAAAGAGTGACACGTTCAGCCGAACGCACAATCGGAGGGGGGCTCCCCACCCTCCAGAACATTTACTACAAGCGTTGCAAGGGGAAGGCTAAGAGAATTATTAAGGACTCGAGCCACCCGAACAACTGCCTCTTTGAACTGCTGCCGTCAGGCAAGCGATACAGGAGTCTCAAGGCGAGCACAGAAAGACTCAGAAGTAGCTTCTATCCCCAGGCCATCAGGCTGCTAAACGAACAATGAATGAACACTACACAACAACAACCACCAAACACACATAGCACACACATCCACACGCACACACTCACTTTAAACAAACACACTGTAGCACCCACTACACACACTTTATAGCACACACCCACTTTAAACAAACACACTGTAGCACCCACTCCCCACACTTTATATTTATGGATGAAGGATTGCACTACAACTCGTACACCTTACTGTAAATTGTACCTAAAATTGTACCTCATCCCATTTCTGCTTTGCACTAGATAGTACTGTACATTAGTACACTGCATAGTTGTGTATTGTATATTATTATGGTAACTCAGAACATTGTACATATGTCTATACCGAACAACTGTGACCTCATTTTCTTCTTCTAAATTCATGCTATATTATGTTATTATGTTATTTGATACTATCTTGTCTAGCACAGTCTCTGGAGCGTAACAGTAAGAAGCATTTTGTATGAAAGTATTCTGTACTTCTGTATGACAACTATTAAAGAACTTGAACTTGAACTAAGTGGCCAGCTAAGCTAACGGAGCTAACAGCTAGCAGTACAACGTTATGTGGCATCAGTAGACAACGTATCATGTATTAAACTAGAGTTAAGATCGCTAATCTACCTTGTTGTTGGCTTGTTGATAAAGTATATCCACTCCATGGCATTGTCCATCCAGCCTGTGTTGATGTCCATCCATTGTCCATACATGTCCCTCCACACTGCCTCCATAATATAGCTTGTTGTTAGTTAGCCAAGAGCTGTGTCTTTGTCCATTTCCGCCTCGAACAGCCTGCAAACTACCTGGCGTTCTATCGCCATGCTCTAAGACAAACTCTAACCTTAACCAACTTTGAAAGAGTGCCTAAGCTCAGTGTAGTAACAGTTGCTGTTGTTGTTGACGAGTCGACTGAGTTGCATTCTCTCTCTAACCAACCCGAGAAATGCGGCAATGGAAAAAAACTGGCATCGCGTCGGCCAATCAGAGAGCGTCTCCGCGAAATGCGGTTATGGAAATTCTTCACGGAAGTTCACACGCTGCTGGCTAGACCGCTTCAAATCGCGCTCGGATTCCAACATAATAGTCATATTTCAACGCACAACGCCGTATGCACTGATTGGCTGTGACGGAGACAGCGATCAAACTGTGACGCGCACGCAGAGCGCTATCGCTTCTTGCCCGGGCGAGAAATACAAAAAAAAAAAAAAAAAACGTCACTTCCTGCCCATGAAACCGATGTTTTTTTTATTTAGATAATAACGTTATATTGTGCATTGGAAATACAAACATACTTAAAATGAGTAAATATTATTAATTTTAAACATGTTTATATTATTTATAGGGCTATAAAACACAAAAACGAAAAAGTTTTATTGTCTTGTTCTCTGATTTAACAGCAGCTGGCCAGCAGGTGGGTCGGCGCCCTAGCGCCCCTAGTGGTAGAGCCGCCACTGTAAATGAGTACTCTATGATGTTTGTGTATTCCAGTGCTTGGGAGCATTCCACCTCACTCCATTGACCTCTATGTTAAAGTGGTATGTGGTCCAGTTATCTGATTAAAGGTGATGTTAAAGTGGAATGTGGTCCAGTTATGCTGCTCTGATTACGTCCTCTTGGCACAGGTTTCAAATGTGAAAGTATATAATCTTCATACATTTCTGCCACGTTTTCTATGCAAAATATTTTTCTTAAAAGTACAGATGAAGCTTTTAGTATTCCAGGGCGCTTTGCCGCGACGTGCGCACGGTTATATCACGTCGTGGAAATGAATTAGGAACCCAGGCTGCTGTTCTATTTTATGCCGCCAGGAGGCGCAAAGTCATTAGACGGACGCTACAACGTCCTACACAGTATACTGTATAACGATCTGTATGTTTTGTTGTCTAAAATAAATACCATACCATATGTCTAAAGCAATGTTGCTGAATAAAATAATTAACCAGTTAAAACCTGTCGAATGGAGCAGTCAATGTGTATATTTTGTGTAGATAGCTAGTGGAGGTGCCAGGTGGGCTCTATTTATAATGATATATTTTGTCTAGTACCGTGGTCTAGTGGTTTATCCCCATTCCTTTCAAGCCGACGCCCGGGGTTTGAGTCCCAGCCTGTCTAATATATATATATTTTTTTATTATTTATAAAATGAAATTTCCCGCAACGATGTGCATAATACAATAGCAATAATATATAATAAGAATCCAACCAATAGAGCGACATTGTGCAATAAACAAGTAAACAAAGTAGGGCATATCGGCATTTGTACATGAGTTATTCTGAGTCAACTTATTGTCTGTTGTTGCTACGCAACTTCACTTGACTTGAAAAGACTTGATACCTCCCCCCATGCCCAACGATTAAAAATTAACGTTATTAAATGTATATATATTAATTCATTTTGCGCAAATCCACACTTCATTTCCCATACCCACTTTGTTTTGAAACAACCAATCACGTTGCGCGATAGCACGAGCGATCCACAGTCAGTAATAATGTTACAGCTGAGTTCACGGCGAAATGTAAAATGCTACCCAGGATTGTTGCGTTTCGTTATAAAAACTATGCGGTGATAAACAAAAAACTAATCGCAGTATGCAAAACGTGCGGTTCGAGGATCACAGATGAAGATGCGCAACGTCCAACTTCGTTCGACACTTGAACTAAGCTGCACAAAGATCGGTAAGTGAATGAACGAATTAATGAAAACTTTATTTAACAGATTGCAGAATGGGTACAATACAGTACAGCTCAATATACACAATTGTTAAGGGGATGCAGACCAGAGAAAGACTTTCGTCTTGTTTACATCAGGGTCCCCCATAGTAACTTGGCTTGCTACAGTAGAGTTAAATCAATGAGCCAGTGTGCTAACGTTATCATATACTCTCTTTTTTAGACTCTTTTTGTATCACAAACAGTACTGTGTTTGTAAATCTGGTATGTCATAAATGTATAGATGTAGCAGTACTGTATCTGTATGTCATGTATGTCATGTTATGATGAATTGAAAATGGGGGACCCTGATGTAAACAAGACGAAAGTCTTTCTCTGGTCTCTTCGCTGGACTGAGACGTGACGTGATTTTAATTATAATATGCATGATGTTTTGCTTTGTACAGGCAATAATGAAGAAGTTCCCTGGAAGGAAGGATGTCTCTTTCAGGAAGGGTCCATCTGGACATCTACGGCAGGACCCCGCTGAGGAAGCAAGGAGGATCAAAGATCTTCTCCTCTTCTCTTCCTCCTCTGCACCAGCCCAGCCTGCCTCCGCTGCACCGCTACCTGCAGCCTCCTCTGAACAAGCCCTCATGAAGCTACAATGTGAGAGCAGAGTATTTAGCTTCATTATGATAAACAGCAACCTAATTATCTGCACCTCTACCTGCAGCACGTCTACCTGCAGCCTCCTCTGAACAAGCCCTCATGAAGCTACAATGTGAGAGCAGAGTATTTAGCTTCATTATGATAAACAGCAACCTAATTATCTGCACCTCTACCTGCAGCACGTCTACCTGCAGCCTCCTCTGAACAAGCCCCCAGGAAGCTACAATGTGAGAGCAGAGTATTTAGCTTCATATGTTTAGTTTATTTTATTTATTTAGCACATTATTTAAAAAAACAGTGCTAGGAGGGAACGAAGCCCAAAGGGCATGTACAAAGTTCCACTCCCATCTCATTGTCCATAAACAATATGAACGAAATACATGTGTAGCAAGGTCTACACACTATAGCGAAAACATGGAAGATTGACACGAGTCAGTAACAAGAACAATTATTATTATTTATTTTTTTTGATAAACAGCAACCTAATTATATACTTCAGGCTAAGTTTTGCCAATAATATTACTCACAATTCTTTACTAACTACTGTTTCTGAAATGTGCCTGCAGCCTCCTCTGCACCTGCCCAGCCTGCCAGCCTGTTACCATATTTGACATGGAACCATTAAATACAACACATTGTTGTCTATTAGACAAGTAGCTTCTCATCCATTCCATGGCAGTGTCTTCAAGCCCATATGTGTGTAATTTCAATAATAATAGGCCATGATCTATGATGTCGAAAGCTGCACTGAAATTCAAGAGCACTGTACCCACAACTAACTTCCTATCGATCAGTTGTAGCCAGCTATCTGTAAGAGATGTTAAAGCAGTTCCTGTAGAGTATCCTACTTTGTATGCATGCTGGAAATCAGAATTAATGTTGTTTTCGTTGAAATACTTTTGAATCTGCTTGAACACAATTCCTTCCAATAACTTACCTATTACTGGTTTTTCACTGGTTTTCCAAGGCTGAGGAAAGACCCTCGATTCAAAACATAAATTAAATATATGTGATAGTGGCTTGGCCACACATTTTGCAGAGATTTGTAGCAGTGTTCCATTCAGATTATCAACACCGCAAGGTTTATCTGGTTTAAGTGATAGAAGGAGCTTTTCAATATCATTTGGACTTGTGCATTTAAATTTAAATCTGCATTTCTTGTCATACATTATATGTTTTTTAATTACAGAGTCTGACAGCTTACCACTCATTGGCAACATTTGATTTATAATTGTGTTTACCTTGGAAACAAAGTAATTGTTGAAATGAGTTGCAATGTCAAATGGTTCATTCAATGTTTTCCATAGTCTCTTACTATCCCCTTTACACTCCTCCAATCTGGTTTGATAATAATGTTTTTTCTTCTGTAATTGTATTCATTTATAAATGTATAACTGTTGATTGATATGCACTGTCCCTGATCAAATAAACTGAGTAAACTCAAACGAAACTATTGTTTTATTGCACAATCGTAGCGGGCATTGTAACGTTTGGGGTTTTGCGAGAGAACCAGTGTTGCAGTGAAAGATTAAACAAGTGAGAGAGACAGATGGACAGAATGAATTAATGAAAACTTTATTTAACTGATTGCAGAATGGGTACAATACAGTATGGCTCAATACACACAAAATGTTTAAGGGGATGCAGAGCAGAGAAAGACGTTTGTCTTGTTTACATCAGGGTCCCCCACCGGGATTCGAACACGGCTGCACGAGAGCAGTTCAGCTCCTTGGACAGCGTGACAAATGCACCCATTTCATTGGCTGTCAGTCTGTTACACCTATACACGGCTGGCCTCCGCGTGCGAAACGGGAATGGTACCACTGTACCATGGTGACTTTTCTACCAATCTGTATTAGAGAGTCTCATCAGATATGGTATTACAGCTTGGTTTGGTAACCTGTCTGTACAATTAAAGTCCAAACTGGTCCGTCTGATGCAGACCGCATGGAAGATCATAGGGGTGAAAGGTCACCCATCCCTGCAGTCTATGTATGAACAGGCTACTCTAAGGCAAGCCAATAGAATAGTCTCGAAAACAAGAGATCTAATGTACATTAAACTTGAAAATAGTCTGTCTCGTCTCTCCCTCCATCCCAACAGCCTGTGACTAGCCTGTGTAGGTGTGACATTGGATTGGCAACCCCCCACACACACCATTGAAATGCTAATTGTTGGGGGACCCTGATGTAAACAAGACGAAAGTATTTCTCAGGTCTGCACCCCCTTAACAATTGTATGTATTGAGCTGGACTAAGCTCATTGAGCTGAGTAATATTATTGGCAAAACTTAGCCTGAAGTATATAATTAGGTTGCTGTTTATCAAAAAAAAAAAAAAAAAAAAAATTGTTCTTGTTACTGACTCGTGTCAATCTTCCATGTTTTCGCTATAGTGTGTAGACCTTGCTACACATGTATTTCGTTCATATTGTTTATGGACAATGAGATGGGAGTGGAACTTTGTACATGCCCTTTGGGCTTCGTTCCCTCCTAGCACTGTTTTTTTAAATAATGTGCTAAATAAATAAAATAAACTAAACATATGAAGCTAAATACTCTGCTCTCACATTGTAGCTTCCTGGGGGCTTGTTCAGAGGAGGCTGCAGGTAGACGTGCTGCAGGTAGAGGTGCAGATAATTAGGTTGCTGTTTATCATAATGAAGCTAAATACTCTGCTCTCACATTGTAGCTTCATGAGGGCTTGTTCAGAGGAGGCTGCAGGTAGCGGTGCAGCGGAGGCAGGCTGGGCTGGTGCAGAGGAGGAAGAGAAGAGGAGAAGATCTTTGATCCTCCTTGCTTCCTCAGCGGGGTCCTGCCGTAGATGTCCAGATGGACCCTTCCTGAAAGAGACATCCTTCCTTCCAGGGAACTTCTTCATTATTGCCTGTACAAAGCAAAACATCATGCATATTATAATTAAAATCACGTCACGTCTCAGTCCAGCGAAGAGACCAGAGAAAGACTTTCGTCTTGTTTACATCAGGGTCCCCCATTTTCAATTCATCATAACATGACATACATGACATACAGATACAGTACTGCTACATCTATACATTTATGACATACCAGATTTACAAACACAGTACTGTTTGTGATACAAAAAGAGTCTAAAAAAGAGAGTATATGATAACGTTAGCACACTGGCTCATTGATTTAACTCTACTGTAGCAAGCCAAGTTACTATGGGGGACCCTGATGTAAACAAGACGAAAGTCTTTCTCTGGTCTGCATCCCCTTAACAATTGTGTATATTGAGCTGTACTGTATTGTACCCATTCTGCAATCTGTTAAATAAAGTTTTCATTCATTCGTTCATTCACTTACCGATCTTTGTGCAGCTTAGTTCAAGTGTCGAACGAAGTTGGACGTTGCGCATCTTCATCTGTGATCCTCGAACCGCACGTTTTGCATACTGCGATTCGTTTTTTGTTTATCACCGCATAGTTTTTATAACGAAACGCAACAATCCTGGGTAGCATTTTACATTTCGCCGTGAACTCAGCTGTAACATTATTACTGACTGTGGATCGCTCGTGCTATCGCGCAACGTGATTGGTTGTTTCAAAACAAAGTGGGTCTGGGAAATGAAGTGTGGATTCGCGCAAAATGAATTAATATATATACATTTAATAACGTTAATTTTTAATCGTTGGGCATGGGGGGAGGTATCAAGTCTTTTCAAGTCAAGTGAAGTTGCGTAGCAACAACAGACAATAAGTTGACTCAGAATAACTCATGTACAAATGCCCTACTTTGTTTACTTGTTTATTGCACAATGTCGCTCTATTGGTTGGATTCTTATTATATATTATTACTATTGTATTATGCACATCGTTGCGGGCGATTTCATTTTATAAATAATAAAAAAATATATATATATTAGACAGGCTGGGACTCAAACCCCGGGCGTCGGCTTGAAAGGAATGGGGATAAACCACTAGACCACGGTACTAGACAAAATATATCATTATAAATAGAGCCCACCTGGCACCTCCACTAGCTATCTACACAAAATATACACATTGACTGCTAATTCGACAGGTCTTAACGGTTTCATTATTTTATTCAGCAACATTGCGTACACAAACTTATTGTTACCAAGAAGCATTACACTAACGCTTTCTTTTGATGAAATGAATGGACAAGAGAGCCGTACGTCGGCCATCTAATGAAGTTAGATTTGACACGTTTTAATATTATACACTTTGACTGCTGAATTGACACGTTTAACTTATTCATTCTTTAATTCAGCAACATTCATTCATGCAGTCTGTAGACATACTGTAGGAAGTTGTAGCATCCTATGAATGAAGTCACCAGCTGTAATGGAACGGAATGGAACTCGAGCTTAGTCCAGCGCGGAGCTCCTCCAATGAATGAACAAAAAGCCGGCGCGTCGGGCAGTTGTCACCAGCTGTATGAGAGCGCCCCCGCTGGTCATTGTTAACATTAACCTCGCAAAACGGCATCATAACGGCAGGCAAACAGCTGTTCCAGGACTTTTCCCAGCTGTATCTGTAACTAGTAACTGATGGGTTCAGATAAATGTAGTGGAGTAAAAAGTACAATATTTCCTTTGAAATAATAGTAGAGTAAAAGTATAATGTTACAAATACTTACTTTCCACCACTGATAATAACGTTACTTTTGAAATGAAGAAGGATTTGTTTTTTCCCTGTAAAAAGCCAAACACTGGCCTACACACATACACCCTCCATATGTGTGCACATCCTACTTCCCATGGTGCACAAACACAGAAGCACAAATAAAACAGATGAAACGCCACAGAGGAAAGCTGCACTGATGTGCGCCTGATGTTTTATTGATCACAGAGTAGCGCAGAGTATTTTGGGGGTAAATATTAGCAGTTAAAAGTGATTTAAAGTGATCATATCTTAAAAAAGAAAAAATACTTAGTCTGTACTACGTCTCAGTGTGAGACAAATGTGCATAATCATGTTGTTTTTCAGCTAAATAGAGTTTAGTTAATGAGGTATTTCTTGATGAATAAATGCGCAAAACACTTCAGAATAATGAACCCTAATTAATTGGCAGGGAGGACCAGCCTTCCCAGTGCAGATGATGCAGGCCTGCTGTTTGAAGGCATTCTGAAGAGTATGTTGATTCAAATATTCAGATTAGAAGGACTTCAACTGCTGTTTGAGAATGCCAGTTGTGAAGCACAAACGGGAGATAATCTGAAACTGTGTCAACAGATTTTTGAAAATGTAATTACTCTAAATCTAACCACTTTGGCTTATAGCGACACCTCAATGTATTTCGGCATTTGTCTGTGTGTCTCTGTATTGGTGACTGAGAGAGGTACTGTAGGGAGACAGAGGGGGTGCAGGCAAGACCACTTGTGTATAGCCTATTTCACCTGATGTGGTAATACAAAAAAAAGATATCCAAAATGTGTGTGGGGGGGGGGGGGGGGGTTCTGCACGCTTAGGTCCATGCACATTTCTTTCTGCACACTTAGGTCCACATTTCTTTCTGCACACTTAGGTCCATATGCACATTTCTTTCTGCACACTTAGGGCCATATGCATATTTTTTTCTGCACACTTAGGTCCATGCACATTTCTTTCTGCACACATAGGTCCATATGCACGTTTCTTTCTGCACACTTAGGTCCACATTTCTTTCTGCACACTTAGGTCCACATTTCTTTCTGCACACTTAGGTCCGTATGCACATTTCTTTCTGCACACTTAGGTCCGTATGCACATTTCTTTCTGCACACTTAGGTCCACAATCGTGCATGTTTCTTTCTGCACACTTAGGTCCATGCACATTTCTTTCTGCACACTTAGGTCCACAATCATGCATGTTTCTTTCTGCACACTTAGGTCCATGCACATTTCTTTCTGCACAATTAGGTCCATGCACATTTCTTTCTGCACACTTAGGTCCACATGCACGTTTCTTTCTGCACACTTAGGTCCACATTTCTTTCTGCACACTAGGTCCACATGCACGTTTCTTTCTGCACACTTAGGTCCACATGCATGTTTCTTTCTGCACACTTAGGTCCACAATCATGCATGTTTCTTTCTGCACACTTAGGTCCATGCACATTTCTTTCTGCACAATTAGGTCCATGCACATTTCTTTCTGCACACTTAGGTCCACATGCACGTTTCTTTCTGCACACTTAGGTCCACATTTCTTTCTGCACACTAGGTCCACATGCACGTTTCTTTCTGCACACTTAGGTCCACATGCATGTTTCTTTCTGCACACTTAGGTCCATATGCACATTTCTTTCTGCACACTTAGGTCCATATGCACGTTTCTTTCTGCACACTTAGGTCCACATGCACGTTTCTTTCTGCACACTTAGGACCATATGCACGTTTCTTTCTGCACACTTAGGTCCACATGCACGTTTCTTTCTGCACACTTAGGTCCACATGCACATTTCTTTCTGCACACTTAGGTCCACATGCACATTTCTTTCTGCACACTTAGGTCCATATGCACATTTCTTTCTGCACACTTAGGTCCATATGCACGTTTCTTTCTGCACACTTAGGTCCACATGCACGTTTCTTTCTGCACACTTAGGTCGCTTTCACACAGGGGCTGTTTGGTCCGGACTTTCGGACCAGAATTCGATAGTCCGGTTTTTCGGGTTTGTGTGAATGCGTGTCGAACTCGGTTCGCGGACCAAACAGGCGAACTCTATCTATCTATCTATCTATCTATCTAAGCTTAGCTTAGCTTAGCTAGAACAAAGGGCTTTTAAACCAGGTCATGTTTTTTAAGTCAGGTCATGTTTTTAAGTCATGTCATGTTTTTAAGTCAGGTCATGTTTTAGTTTTTCAGTTTAATTACTGTATATTTAAAGTTGAAGGAAATCCACTGTTAAATCCACATGTTTTGTTTAAGTTTGAACAGATCATCTATATCTGAGCTCCAGTTAGATCAGTGTAGCTGCAGAACTCATTAGGAATGTCTGACCACTAAGTGTGTCTTTCTACTATTACCCTGCCCACCTGTACCTTTCCTCCCCCACGCTGCTATGATGCCCAAATTTCCCCCAAGGGATGGAATACAATAGCTTTATCTTATCTTAGCTAGAGTTGTTAAAAGAAAACAACATTTATTTTTTAAAGAAACAGATCTGAGGCCAAAGATTTACAGTAAATGATGCCATAGGAGAAAACAGCCTTCAGGTTGGTCTTAAAGGGATATTTCACTTTAGTAAAACCATCAGTATTACCTCTATGCAAAGTAATCTACTAGTAAACTAGAAGTCTTACCTCTATGTAAAGTAATCTACTAGTAAACTAGCAGTCTTACCTAAAGTAATCTACTAGTAAACTAACAGTCTTATCTCTATGTAAAGTAATCTACTAGTAAACTAGCAGTCTACCTCTATCTAAAGTAATCTACTAGTAAACTAACAGTCTTATTTCTATGTAAAGTAATCGACTAGTAAACTAGCAGTCTACCTCTATCTAAAGTAATCTACTAGTAAACGAACAGTCTTATTTCTATGTAAAGTAATCTACTAGTAAACTAGCAGTATTACCTCTATCTAAAGTCATCTACTAGTAAACTAACAGTGTATGTGTGCATGTCAGTGTGTTTCTGAGTGTGAGTGTGTGTGTGTCAGTGTGTTTCTTTTTTGTATCTAAACCGGATACGGAATGCCATCGACCCCCACCTCAGGAAGAACCAAAATGGTTTCCGAGAGAAGAGGACCACTGTGGCCCAGATCTTGGCCTTGAGAAGAATCATCGAGGAGGTGAAAAAGAACAACCTGACAGCGGTACTGTGCTTTATCGACTTCAAAAAGGCTTTTGACTCGATACACAGAGCCGTGATGATGAGGATACTCAAGGCCTACGGAGTCCCTCCCAATCTACTCCGGGCCATAGGGACCATGCACACGGGTACAAGGGCCAAGGTGGTAACCCCAGACGGCAACAGTGAAGAATTTGACATACTGGCTGGAGTGATGCAAGGGGACACCCTTGCCCCCTTCCTTTTCGTCATAGTCCTCGACTATGCGCTCAGGAAGGCCATCAATGGACGGGAGTAGGAACTTGGTCTCACAATAACCCCAAGGAGATCGAGACGACACCCGCCATAGTCTTAACAGACCTTGACTACGCGGACGACATCAGCCTGCTCTCTGACCACGTGGAGCAGGCACAGGAACTCCTGTGCAGAGTGGAGACGGAGTGCGCCAAGGTTGGCCTTAGGCTAAATGCCAAGAAAACCGAGGTCATAATGTATAACATCCTCCCGGATCATCCACCTCTAAGGACAACAGGACGCTCTGCTCTAAAGGAAGTCGGTGATTTCAAATACCTGGGCTTGTGGGTCAACTCGTCCGAGCAAGACCTTAAAGGGAGGAAGGCGCTTGCGTGGAGGGCTCTGAACGGCATGACCAGTGTGTGGAAATCCAACCTCCCCCGTCAAATCAGTTGAGTCTGTCCTTTTGTATGGCAGTGAATGCTGGACCTTGAAGCCCACCCTGCAGAAGTCCTTGGATGGGTGCTACACCAGAATGATGCGTGTGGTGCTCAACATCAACAGGGATGAGCATGTCACTAATGCAAACTTATGGGGGGGTGCTAAAGGTGAGCGATAAAGTGGCAGTCAGGAGAATGAGGCTGGCAGGTCACTGCCAGAGACACCATGAGCTGCCAACCAGCAAACTTGTGCTGTGGGAACCAACACACGGGCATCGATCATGAGGACATCCCACATTAACCTACGTGGATGTACTCAGGAGAGATGCGGGAACAGAATGCACCGGCGAGCTAGCCAGATGCATGGAGGATCGGGATGACTGGAAGCACCGATGGAGGGCCCGTCCGAGGACGACCTAGATAGATATCCACTTTTCCCCCTCTTTTTCTATTTTTCTCCCATCCCTATTCCATTGTGCCAATTCTCCCCTCCCCTGTCTTGAACGTTGCTTGCATATGCCCCCCACTGGCCGGTTGTAGGGAGGATGCGTGATTTTTTTCCCGTAGCCTATGTGTGCGAAGACGCTCTCTGATTGGCTAGCCGCATACACTTCTCTGATTGGTTTAGCGCCGAAGGGTCTCTTCCGCCTTGTAAATATATATTCTCTGCTTCAAAGTGGTTATGCTTTGGCCCTCTTTCGAAGTGGGTTATGCTTAGAGTTAGGGTTAGGGTTAGGGTTAGGGTTAAGGTTAAGGTTAAGGTTAGGGTTAGGGTTAGGGTTAGGGTTAAGGTTAAGGTTAAGGTTAAGGTTAAGGTTAGGGTTAGTGTTAGGGTTAAGGTTAGGGTTAGGGGGAAGAAACCCGTCGGTGTTAAACCAATCAGAGAGGGTCTTCGCTGTACGCGGCTAGCCAATCAGAGAGCGTCTTCGCACACATAGGCTACAGAAAAAAAATCACGCAGGGATCACGCAGAGCCTTGCATCATGTGTCCCCTCCGATACACGAGGAGGCAGCCTGTCACATCTTTTCACCTGCCAGCTAGGACTCTCATTGGCGAGGTGTAACATGTGGGAGGCTCACACGACCCCCGCCATTTCCTGTCTCTGCTGTGCAGGCGTCCCCCAACCGACCTGTAGGAGTTGCTGTCCACAACGTCCAGATTACCACCCATCGACTTCCACCCGCTAACTCTGCCAATTGAGTTAGTATGACGGCTGGCCCAAGCCGGAGGCAACGCCGACAGCCGGAGTCGAACCCGGTGTATCTTGCGTTGGTGACGAGCACAATGTCCGCTGCACCACCCAGCCGCCCCTGTGTCAGTGTGTTTCTGAGTGTGTTTGTGTATACGTGTGTATGTGTGCATGTCAGTGTGTTTCTGAGTGTGAGTGTGAGTGTGTGTGTCAGTGTGATTCTGAGTGTGTGTGTGAGTGCGAGCGTGTCAGTGTGTTTCTGAGTTCTGAGTGCGAGTGTGTATGTATATGTGTGAGTCTGTGTGTGTGTGTGTGTGTGTGTGTGTGTGTGTGTGTGTGTGTGTGTGTGTGTGTGTGTGTGTGTGTGTGTGTGTGTGTGTGTGTGTGTGTGTGTGTGTGTGTGTGTGTGTGTCGTGTGTGTGTGTGTGTGTGTGTGTGTGTGTGTGTGTGTGTGCGGGTGCCATTCCTTCACTGTCTGTCAATGATTGTGTGTGTGTGTGTGTGTGTGTGTGTGTGTGTGTGTGTGTGTGTGTGTGTGTGTGTGTGTGTGTGTGTGTGTGTGTGTGTGTGTGTGTGTGTGTGTGTGTGTGTGTGTGCCTATAGACATCTGGAGTCTCCGCCTGTCTGAAGACATTTCCTCTTGTACTTGTGCGCCACATAGTAGCTGGAATCTCCCCCCGCACTTTGTCCCAAGACGCATTCACAGTCTGTCAATCAATAGTCTCCAATTACGAATATAATACACCCAATTGACTCGGCGAGCGGGGCGGCTAGATTGCGGTAGGGGAAGCCATTAAAGAGGCGCGCGGCGCGGCGTGCCGAGAGCCGCGGACCCTGTGTTGTGCCGTGAGAGAGCGAGGGAGACAGACAGGGCTGAATGGAGGACGCTGTCAGGAACTAATAGCTTTGGGATGTAGTGCATGGGCCGTGTGTGTGTACAGCAATCTCCCTCGCTCTTAACGGGGGGCAACGCGCCGAGGAGACAGAGAGGGTCTCGTACGGGAATACTGGGGATGGAGAGCGAGTGAGTGGATAGGTGGCATGGGGGCTGGAGTGTGTGTGTGTGTGTGTCTGCATATCGGAACACACAGGAACATGTGTGTGTATGTTTGTACACTTTATAACAGTGTGTGTGTATAACGTACGTGTGTGTGTGTGTGTGTGTGTGTGTGTGTGTGTGTGTGTGTGTGTGTGTGTGTGTGTGTGTGTGTGTGTGTGTGTGTGTGTGTGTGTGTGTGTGTGTGTGTACATGCTATGTATGTATCAGTGTGTGTGTATTTGTGTCATGTGTTTGTGGTGGAGTGTGTATACAGTATGTATGTGTGTGTGTGTGTGTGTGTGTGTGTGTGTGTGTGTGTGTGTGTGTGTGTGTGTGTGTGTGTGTGTGTGTGTGTGTGTGTGTGTGTGTGTGTGTGTGTGTGTGTGTGTGTGTGTGTGTGTGTGCGTGTGTGTGTGTGTGTGTGTGTGTGTGTGTGTGTGTGTGTGTGTGTGTGTGTGTGTGTGTGTCTGTGTGTGTTAGAGCTGTCCCCGAAGCCTGTTTTCTGGCTTTGAACTTCGCCGCGGTTTTTCGAACCTTCGCTTTTAATCATGCAAAAAATTTGCTCCTAAATAATTTTTCTGGTTCAGTACTGTCGAGTCTTTACTTTAGGCACACTAACGTGCATAACATACCTGCGTAACGTTAAGTACGTTGTGTTCAAGTTCAGCATCACTGCATACACTTGGTTTAATCCAAACATCCATTCCGAAACGTTGTATTATGAAATAAGACGGTGAGTTTGAGTCACTGACTCAACTCTCTCTTTTTCGCATGATTGATTAATTTCCTGATAATGTATGACGGTGACCCCTTCTCATCCCGACTAGACTGTTGTTGTCCTGTGTTCGCGCGTGACTTTCAAATGATTGTAAACACAACATAGTACTGTGATATTCTGATATATATCACATTCTGATGTGTAAAATAAATTAAAAGAAATTCAACAGAAATTGAAAAATACTAAAAAATATTTAAAACGCGGAGGTTCAAACTAGTGGTGGGGGAAAATATCGATACAGTATATATAGTATCGGGATACTTTGCGTGTCGATACTGTATCGATACAAGGACGGCAAGTATCGATATTTTATTATGCAATATATATATGTAGCAGGGTGGATTATCCCTGCTTCGTGGGAACAGGTGGGCACAATCACTGGGTAGCGAGACACAGTAGAGCTCTGTCTGACTGCACCTCCGTCTTTGAGTCTGGAGCTTCAACTGGAGGCTGGCAGTGTGAGTGGAAGGGGCCCGGGATTTACCAACCTGGTCTGGTACTCTGGTCTTCCTCCCCTGCAGCAGGGCGGTCAGCAGTACTCCCCAACACGCTCTCACCTTCCCCAATTACTCCTTTAACCCTCCCACACCTAGTGACTGAATGGTAAATAAATAACTTGGTTCCCCCCGCAAGCAGTACCCTCCCTCAGTGACACTAGAAACCTTACAATAAAAAGGGAAAGGTGGAGTAGGAAGGGGTTAATTATAGTAGCGTTACCCACACCAAAATAGTTAACACAGTGTGTTAAGAAACCTTGGAGTAATCTTCGACAGAAATTTTAAATTTGATAAGCAGGTTAGTTCGGTGGTCCAAACTAGCTTTTTCCACCTCAGACTCCTAGCCAAGACCAAACCATACCTCTCCCAGAAGGATCTGGAGAGGGTGATCCATGCCTTTATCTCGACCCGGCTGGATTACTGCAATGCGTTGTATATCGGCATTGACCAGTTGCTGCTTCGTCGCCTGCAACTGGTACAAAATGCGGCTGCCCGCCTGCTTTCCGGTACCAGGAAACGTGACCACATTACACCAGTTCTGGCTTCTCTCCACTGGCTCCCCGTCCGTTTCCGTATTGATTTTAAACTTTTACTGACTGTTTTTAAAGCACTACACGGGCTGGCTCCACCGTACCTAGCTGAGCTCCTACATCACCCCACCCCATCCAGAGCCTTAAGGTCTGCTGACCAGCTGCTGCTGGAGGTGCCTAGGACCAGGCTAAAAACCAGGGGAGATAGAGCCTTTGCTGCTGCTGCCCCCAGACTCTGGAACAGCCTCCCCCTCCACATAAGATCTGCCCAGAGCCTGGAGGTTTTTAAATCCTTGCTCAAAACACATCTCTTCTCCCTGGCCTTTGACCAGAGCTAGCCCAGCATCTATACATGACGTCAGCTGTCACTCTGCATTTTTATCAAATTTTCTTGTCTCTTTTATTGCACTTTGCACTTTGCACTTTGCACTGTACTGTACTCTACCTCTTTTCTAGTGTATTTTTATTGCATTGTATGTGTTTTTTATCATGTTGTGAAGCACTTTGGTTTGGCTGTTAGTCATTTGTAAACGTGCTATACAAATAAAACTGACTTGACTTGACTTGACAGTGCACAGTAATGGACACGCACACAGAATCCCATCTAATGTTTTTATGTTAATTGGTACGGTTGAATACAAAAGCTTAATAGGAGTGGTCCAACGGAATGAAATCCTACTACTGCTCAATTGTAACTCAATACCTTATGTACCCGTATATTCTACACACACCTCTGTGTTAGCACCAGGAATAATATACTTTAATGTATTCGACTCATCGCCCACGTCTGGGTCAGTACCAGGTATAATACCTCTATCAGGCTTTAATTATATGGTAGGAATAATACCTCAGGTCTGGAACCTCCCCACTGGGAAAGGGTTGATTAGATGGGAAATTATTATCAAAGAACCAACACGTTATCACACTCAAAGGAAATCAAAAATGTGGGCCCACTGTACCAAAACAAAAGTCCTATACTAATGCCGGCATATAATGTGTATGGGGTACCCCTATGAACTGGATTTAGCAACGTTTAGCTTCGCCCGTAGGCCGCACCACACTGTGTACTGTGCAATAAGATCCGGAGCACTGACGCTCTATTGTACTCAACCAAGATGGCGTCCTCGCCGCGCCACCACTGTTCGGGGTAGCAAGATGGCGTGGACCGCTCTCGTCGCGGGCGCGAGCAAGTGGGGCTGGAGCAGGGGGGCAGTATCGGGCTGAGAGCGCGTGCTGGATGATGGCGACCTCTGCTGGACAGGAAGAACTCCCGTGATGGCCTGAAGACAGCCGGTGCAGGGAAGACGTCGAACGCCGGCGAAGACTGATTGTTGACGGCCGGTGCTGGGTAGACACGCGGCTCTACTCTTGCCCTACTTACACTGAAGCTACTCTTGGGGTCCCAAACAGCCCTCCTGCTAGACGCAATATATAATGACGCAGGGTGTCTCTAAACACCGGTCTTCTTCAAGCCACGCTGGCGGGGCGCCTCACTAGAGGGAATATCTTTAACTTAAGTCACACTTGGCTATACCGCATTTCTTCTAGGATAACTCGTTGTATCGCTAGGGTTATTCAGTGGGAAAACATGCAACACGCTACTACGTTTACCTTTCTAGGATAACCTGTAATATACTCAAGTTCAATACGTTCACCCGTCTGGTCCTACACAGGGCTCTGTCTAGACATGACCGATCACATCCAAGTCCAATGTCGAAGAGGCTGGTTCCTCACACTTCCGTCTCAGTTGACTTGCTTCCTCCTCCGTCACTCTCGTACGCTCTCTGCCTGCCACCGGCGCCCCCTGCTGGCACCGCCTACTAGCCCCACAGGGAGACACTGGGTGGAAGAATATGATCCAGGGTTATTGTTTATAATCCATATTCCAGCCGGTATGAGAAGGAGAAACCCGTGTCATTGATCAAGGGGATATTTAATGGAAACTAGTTAATACGTCTTGGTGTACCAGGGGAGATAAAAGGCAAGTCAGCACTTCTGAATAATAGCCATATTTTCAGGGTGCTACATATATATATATTTTTGTATAAGGAAGTTGCATTGTTAATTTCAATACACATAATAGTACAGTAGTCCACACACACACATGCACACGTGTGCATTCAGTTAGGTTGGAATATGACTGTAATACAAACAGTTCAGTTCAGTTTGTCAGCTACATGCAACACAGATTACAGTGTTGACATATGTCTGCTTGAGAAAATCCCATTTGCTGCAATAAAAATGATTGAAGTGAGATGAACAGACTGAAAACTTTATTTTATTAGATAAAACATGTTGACAAAGTTTTACTTTGCAGTTGAAAAAAGGTAACTCGGCACTCAACAGATCAGCCTGGCAAGTCACTTGTGCCACTGCAGTTTTCCAAATACACCAAACGAACCAAGACCGAAGATCTGAGAGGCGCACGCAACGACACCAGCGGGCGGCTGGCATCCCCCAGGTATCTGGCTTCCCTTGCGCCATCTGTGGACGGGTGTGCGGCTCAAGTATCGGACTCAACGCCCACGAGAAGTGGCACCAGCGGGAGCGTCGCTAACCCCCCCCCCCCCCCCCCCCCCCCCCTCACCCCATCCCTGGAGCAAGCGTCATCATCGAACACGATGGACAGCTAAGAGTGTGTGTGTGTGTGTGTGTGTGTGTGTGTGTGTGTGTGTGTGTGTGTGTGTGTGTGTGTGTGTGTGTGTATGTATATACAGTATGTATCAGTGTGTGTATCTGTGTGTCTCACACAGGGAATGTAGGCACGGCTCCTTTAACGCGGACAGACCCACGGCGGAGGAACCGTGTGACGGAGTGACTTCAACCCGACGCGCGGTCGGTTCACCAAGATTAAGCACCACCTGCGTCGTGATACACCTCTGTCAGGAGCAGACAGAAATAAAGAAGGGACGGAGGAAAGATAGCGATGGAGAGAGAGGGAGAGAGAGAGAGAGAGAGAGAGAGAGAGAGAGAGAGAGAGAGAGAGAGAGAGAGATGAGGGGAGAGGACTCAGGAGATAACTAAACGGTTTGAGAGACAGGTGCAATATAGTGGAAGAATGAGAGAATACAAAGAGAGGGGTGCAAGAGGGACCGGGGTGGGGAGGGAGGGGGGGGGGGTGAAATGAAGGAGAAAGATGTGAGGAAATGAAGGAGATAGAAAGAGAGAGAGAAAGTGAAGTGGATTCCCAGGCTGTTTCGGTTCTGCTCTGCTTCAGAACCTGTTGGCTAGTACTCGGCGTTGTGTCTCAATACTTTAAAGCTGGGAATCACTTCTCTTCAAACTGACTGAGCAGGCCGAAAGGCAGAAGGAATTTAGGAGGAAAGATAGTTTAACAGTTGTTTAATCAAAGTTTAAGAATGTATACAAATTACAATAAGAAGATGCTATGGTTGTTGATCACAAACACTATGCCGTAAGATGATACAACCAGCCTAATATTACAGTATAAAGAATGATAATTGATAAGTTGTTGCTGGTCTTTGTGTTGTCTTGGCTGACAAAACAAAGAAGTTGGTTTTCCCTCCAAAAAGTCCTTTTGTTCTCGTTCTGCCTTGGCCTCCTTGGGGTTGATGGTGGAGATGGTGAGAGAGATCTTGTCCTTGTGGGTTGTTGGTTCAGAGTGTTCTTCTGTTGTTTCCTGAGTCCCTCTCCCCACATCACACACCCATCTTATAGCCCAAGGCCGTGTCTCGGAGTTGATGACATCATCACATTAATTGCTCCAATCACAAGCCGGCTAAGCTGGCATTTTGAAAATAGGGGTTTGGCTTATAGGCCAAACCCTCTTCACAGTTACCCAGAGAATATCTAACCTATAATATCTAACCTATAATTTTACTTAAACACATTACTTGACTTGTTAATACTTTGATGAACCTCAAAATATATTGATTACCTAAACACAGCTTTATCACTAAGTCTGCTGACTTTAAGAACATATATCTAACAAATCTAATCATTCTGTTAGCTTAATAGAATACATTTCAATACCATATAGAACATTGCTTAACAGATTGCAGAATGTGTAACAATCAATTAATCATACTGAACATTAATTGAAAATAGCACAGACACATTAACTAATTGTAGACATTTTAGTATGACCAAACACTAATTATATTTTAACTTACTTATTCAAATTACTATTTTAACAATATACCAGGAAATAGTTAGTTTGGAGATCTCCTGTGTGTGTGTGTGTGTGTGTGTGAATGTGTATGTGTGTGTGTGAATGTGTGTGTGTGTGTGTGTGTGTGTGTGTGAGTGTGTGTGTGTGTGTGGATGTGTATGTGAAAATGTGTGTGTCTCTGTGTGTGTGAGTGTGTGTGTGTGAATGTGTATTCGAAAATGTGTGTGTGTGAGTATGTGTGTGTGTCTGTCTGTGTCCCCAGGCCGTAAGCAGCTGATAACACTTCACTGTGTGTGTGACAGGAAACTTCAGCGAGATAACATGTCTACATGACCTTTTGGTCTTTGTTTGATCTATCCCCTAAAGGGAAGTAATCTTACCCCAGCTGCCACTATGCCATTGTCACCCCAGGAGGGCATTTGCACAATCAGTCTATGTAACCACACACACACAAATCTATGAATTATTGTTTTGAGGCCCAAATATTTCTACACATTAGTTAATCATGAGTCTATGTTTGGGAATTTACTACAAAAGAAAGAACGATAAGGGATATTGGACAGCTATTTATTCTCGTAAATATAACGGCAATCTGCTCGCGAGGCACCTGGGTTCTCTAAAAAAGGAGTCTGAGAGACAGGAGCAATAAAAGGCAGGGGAAAGAGTAGAACAGAAAAAAAGAGAGAGAGAAAGAGAGAAATAGAGGAAGAGATAGTCGGAGAGATAGAGAAAGAGTAAGAGAGAGAGAGGGGGGGGAGGGGGGGGGTACACAGGGAGAGCTGAGATAATAAGGGGAACAAAGAGAGCTATTTGCTTTCCTAAGAATCCCTGCAAGTTTATCTTCCATTGTTATCACAGGCTTCCAAAGAGCCAGTAGAATGGGATAAGAGTAAGGCCACTAGGCCAGGTAGATACAGGGAACACAGTGCCTTACAGCACAATACCCCAGCAAGAAGAACTGAGGGCAAAGAGAACATCTGTCACTTCTTTTTCTCACAACGCACGCACGCTCGCTCACTCGCTCACTCACTCACTCACTCACTCACTCACTCACTCACTCACTCACTCACTCACTCACTCACTCACTCACTCACTCACTCACTCACTCACTCACTCACTCACTCACTCACTCACTCACTCACTCACTCACTCACTCACTCACTCACTCACTCACTCACCGACCAACCGACCGACTGACCCACTCACTCACTCACTCACTCACTCACTCACTCACTCACTCACTCACTCACTCACTCACTCACTCACTCACTCACTCACTCACTCACTCACTCACTCACTCACTCACTCACTCACTCGGCTGTGTGGTAATGTACACTCTTCTAGCGACTTTCTCCTGCACTGGCACTGGACTGCTAACGTACTCATGCAGTGCGGAGAGAGAGAGGTCTGGCTAAGCGACGCCTTTCTCTGCATTTCCCTAAGTCGTCCTCGAACGGCATTATCCTGCTTTCAATTGCAAGATATTAACAACACAAAAGCTGCTAAAAAGTACTCAGAATTTGCACGGATCCATACATGGGCAGAGGCAGCTTCACTTCAGCTCAGCGTGAACCTTCTTCAACGTTTCCTTTATTTGTGTGCGTCTATGAATAAGGTGAAAATGTATTCATGTTTCTTCTACTGTAGAGCAGGTTTATTTCTTGTTAACATGAATACCTCTGTGTATTATGGGGGCGACAGTGGCTCGGGAGGCAAAGCAGTCGTCTGGTAATCTGGAGGTTCCCGGTTTGATTCCCACTCCTCTCAGGCACCATGTCGAAGTGTCCTTGACACTTAACCCCTAACTGCTCCTGATGAGCAGGTTGGCACCTTGCATGGTCGCCTCCGCCGTCGCTGTGTGTGAATGTGTGAGTGAATGGGTCAAATGTGAGGAACAAACCGTTGGATAAAAGCTGCTATATAAATGCACCATTTACCATTTACCATTTATTATATCCTGGTTTGTGTTTGTAAAACCGGGCGATAGTGACTCAGGAGGTAGAGTGGTCGTCTAGTAATCTGGAGGTCCCCGGTTCGATTCTCGTTTCTCCCAGGCATGTCGAAGTGTCCTTGAGCAAAACACTTAACCCCTAACTGCTCCCGATGAGCAGGTTGGCACCTTGCATGGTTGCCTCCGTCATCGCTGTGTGCATGTGTGAGTGAATGGGTGAATGTAATATTTTCTTTATATAAAAGCTTTGGATAAAAGCTCTATATAAATGCACCATTTACCATTTAAAACCAGTTGATGAGCCACTAGCTTACCTTGCGTTGAGTTAACAACCTCTGTTCTCTGAATGCCACCTTCACTGGTCATCTTATATGTGCACTTGAGGGATTGGAGCTACTTTGGAGCCATATTTATATATATTTAGCCATTTTCCCAGCAACTGCATCGTGTTTTGGATATCAATGGATTTCTTTCCACTCTCAAGATTCATACGATATCGATGACTTCGCTCTATCATAAAAACTCTGCTCGGCACGGCCTTCAGAACACAGTGATGGCACTGGGTCGGGGATGATATATGGGCTGATATATATAGTTTGCGCCGGTGGACCTGGACGGTTCCATGCTTGTTCTTCACAGTGTCACGTAGAATGGAGTGTATATACGTGACACCATCTGACATCTCTTTCAGGGTGAAAGAAAAATGGTGTTGAGGATAATTTATCACTTGTTGGAAATACCATTATGTCAATAATTTCTCACCATGGGTGACACATTACCGACGCCCCTTTGTGGCACCATTCAGAGAGAAACGTACATTTCACACCTTGATCGCTATCTATCTCCTCTTCCTCCTCTTCCTCCTCTTCTTATTCTCCTCTCCTCATCACTTCCATCACCATCAAACAGAGGTCTGTTCTGTGTGTTCGGTCAGACTGTAGATGGAAATATAACACAATGTATTATGTCCAAAGGAAGCACAGGCTTCAGGGTTGGCCAAGGCCAACATAACAAGCAAGACCGGACTAACTGAAAGCAAACTACTCTCTATTCTCTAAGCTATCAGAATGAAAAGGAACACACTCTTTCTAAATACAATTTGGAAAACAAAAGGCATCCTAAAACTGTAAAACTACAGTCTAGTTTCAAGTTTCAAGTTTCAAGTTTCTTTAATAGTTGTCATACAGAAGTACAGAATACTTTTATACAAAATGCTTCTTACTGTTGCGCTCCAGAGACTGTGCAAGACAAGATAAGTATGAAATAAAATAACATAGTAAAATTAGAAGTAAAAAAATGAGGTCACAGTGTTCAGTTTAGACATATGTACAATGTTCGATGCAGAATAGACGTAGTTACCATACAATATACAATACTGTGCAGTGTACTAATATACAATACTATATAGTGCAAGGCAGAAATGGAGAAATGGGACGAGGTGCAATTTAGGTACAATTCACAGTAGGTGTACGAGTTGTAGTGCAAATCCTTTATCAATAAATATAAGTGTAAGTGTGTTTGTGTGATCTAAAGTGTGGAGAGTGGGTGCTGCAGTGTGTTGTTTGTTTGAGTGAGTGTGTGCGTGTGGGTGTGTGTGCTGTGTGCATTTGATGGTTGTTGCATAGTGATTATTGTTCGTTTAGCGATTATTGTTCGTTTAGCAGCCTGATGGCCTGGGGATAGAAGCTTCTTCTGAGTCTTTCTGTGCTCGCCTTAAGACTCCGGTATCGCTTGCCTGACCGCAGCAGTTCAAAGAGGCAGTTGTTCGGGTGGCTCGAGTCCTTAATAATTCTCTTAGCCTTCCCCTTGCACCGCTTGTTGTAAATGTTCTGGAGGGTGGGAAGCCCCCCTCCAATTGTGCGTTCGGCTGAACGTGTCACTCTTTGTAGTCTGCTACGGTCTTGTGCAGTGCTATTCCCAAACCAGGAGGTGATGTTGCCGGTCAGGATGCTCTCTATTGTACATGAGTAGAAGTTCCTAAGGATCTTCTGACTGACTTGGAACTTCCTTAGGCGCCTGAGGAAGTAGAGGCGTTGTCGTGCCTTCTTCACAACACTGTCAATGTGTGTGGTCCATGTCAAGTCCTCGGATATGTGGGCTCCGAGGTACTTGAAACTGTTCACTCTCTCAACCGGTGCCCCGTCGATGCTGAGGGGGCTGTAGTCCTTGACCCCCGACCTCCTGAAGTCCACAATCATCTCTTTTGTTTTGCTGACATTCAGGGAGAGGCAGTTCTCCTGACACCACTGTGACAGGTTCTCTACCTCTTCCAGGTAGGCCCTTTCGTTGTTGGCAGAGATCAGGCCCACCACTACTGTGTCATCAGCAAATTTGATGATGGTGTTGTTGTTCTGCTGTGCTACACAGTCATGTGTGTACAGGGAGTAGAGGAGGGGGCTCAGAACACAGCCCTGGGGGGCCCCTATGTTGAGCGTGATGGATGAGGAGGTGCAGTTGCCGGCTCTTACCACCTGGGGTCTGCCCGTCAGGAAGTCCAAGACCCACTGGCAGAGGTCATAGTTCAAGCCCAGGTCCCTGAGCTTGGCTATGAGTTTGGAGGGGACTATGGTATTGAATGCTGAGCTGTAGTCGATGAACAGCATTCTCACATAGTTCCCCTGCCTCTTGTCCAGGTGTGATGCTGCTGTGTGCAGCACATGGGCTATGGCGTCCTCCGTGGACCTGTTGGGGCGATATGCAAATTGCAGAGGGTCCAGGTTGATGGGGAGGGAGGAACAGATGTAGCCCTTCACTAGCTTCTCAAAGCACTTCATGGCTATGGAGGTGAGGGCTACAGGGTGGTAGTCGTTGAGGCAAGCGGGCGTAGATTTTTTGGGTACAGGGATGATGGTGGACTTCTTCAGACAGGTGGGGATGACAGCCTGTTCCAAGGACAGGTTGAAGATGTCAGTGAATACCGGGGCCAGTTGGTCGGCACAGACTTTTAGGACGCGGCCGGGGATGCCGTCCGGTCCTGCTGCCTTCCTGATATTCACTTTTTTAAAGATCCGTCTCACCTCATGCTCTGTTACCCTGAACACTGAGTCTCCATCAGCAGATAGTTCTAAGGAACTATATACAATACTAAGATACCATATAAATAAACTGGTACACACGAACAACTATACTACAGTCCTTCTAATCTTAGTAGTCTAGTTACACAATACAAACACCAGCATGGATACAGACTAGAACAACACGCTTTTAGTTGGTTTGGAAGACAGGAAGGAAGTCTGGGTCTCATTGAAAGTCGTCTCTGCCCTCAGAACGAAGGCCGATTTTCAATCATCAGCAGGCACAACCAAAGGTATTCCCATTTTCTAACCAATCAGAGTTTGCCATCTGCTAATTAGCTTAATTCACACACGCTGCTGTCATACTGAAACACCCAGGCACAAATAATAGAGAACATATAGTTATCGACAGAAATACTTCATCACAATAGTGAAACCTATAATATACTGTCTGTTCCTGTGTCTCAGGTTAATCAATGGCAAACGTTATCAAGCTATTCATTGACATCATTTACTTTCACCTTTGCTTCATTATCTTTGGTTATCAAACCATTCATGTAAATCAGATACACATGCCTCTTGGATTCAATATCAATGGTCACTTAAACCATAAGCGACATCTTCATACTTCTCTTTACTGTAATACCAAACATTCACTCTACACGTGCATGTGTGAGCTTTTCGGATAACTCACAATGTAAGATCACACCTTTAAACGAGGGGGGGCGAGGGGATGCCTTTTCCCTAATGATAAGCAAGCAGTGCAAGAATGCGGAAGCATTCTACCGTAGTGGCGTGCGGTAATGCGCCTTTCATTTTCCGCCGCCCAGCGCCCGTGCGTGCACCGGCGGCGGCGTGCTCGCTCAGGTGCGTGCGTGCGCCGGCGTGCTCGCACGAGGTGCCCGCGCATGCGCATGAGATCCGAGCGGAGCTCAATATATATAAGTCACCGCCCCTTATTCAGTATCTAGAAATAGCTCAATTGGCAAGACTACATGGCTGTGGATCCTATGGCTCGTTTGCTGGCGAGTTCGAATCCCATCGAATATTTTTTTTTTAACGTGATTTTTTTTTTTAACGTGTATTCTTTCGCCGGTTAAGGTTAGGCATGGTTAAGGTTAAGGTTAAGGTTAGGCATTGTTTCGGAGTTGGTTAAGGTTAGAACGGTTAAGTTTAGGCGCTGTTAAGGAGCTGGTTAAGGTTAGAGTTTGTCAAAGAGAATGGCAATATAATTTCTATGGTTAAGGTTAGGCATGGTTAAGGTTAATGTTAGGCATTGTTTCGGAGTTGGTTAAGGTTAGAACGGTTAAGTTTAGGCGCTATTAAGGAGCTGGTTAAGGTTAGAGTTTGTCAAAGAGAATGGCAATAGACAGCCTATTTCCGCGCGACAGCTCCCAAAGCGGGCCTGAAAAGAAAGGCGCTTTACCGTAGTGGCGTGCGGTGACGAATGCTTCCGCATTTTTGCACTGCTTGCTTATCATTAAGGTAGACGCCGAGGGGATAGGAAAGATAGAGGGAGAGAGGGAGAGAGAGAGAGAGAGAGAGAGAAAGAGAGAGAGAGGGAGAGAGGGAGAGAGAGAGCGGGAGAGAGAGAGCGGGAGAGAGAGAGAGAGGGAGGGAGAGAGAGAGAGAGAGAGAGAGAGAGAGAAAAAGAGAGAGAGAGAGAGAGAGAGAGAGAGAGAGAGAGAGAGAGAGAGAGAGATAGAGGGGGGGATAGCTTAACTATTCCTCTTTTAGCCAAAGGCTTGAACAGTCATTTCCATCCTATTACAATGTGCTATTGAAACAATAGGTCGCCACATGTCATCAATGTCCATAGGTTAGAGAGCACCAAAGTCAAACCTACTTTTACCATAACCTAATTTGGGTAGTTTAAGACTGCTCTTAAACTTCATGGGAAATATTCCTTTCCTAGAATCATTTGCTCCTATTAAAACTTCACAAAATGGTGTCTCCTTAACATTCAGTTCTGACTGGAGGTGTATAATGACATGTGCGTCCTGGTGACGTATGCATACTGCGGCCTTCAGACACCTTTTCAGGGAAAGTGATTACCCTTATTCCATATTTTCGTTAGGTCACCTTATTTCACATTATAGTCAAACGACCTTACTTCACATTAAAATCAAGCGTCCAGGTTTCAGCATTGGATAAACAAGTCACAATGTACCTTAACACTGTCCCGGCCAACCACGTATTTTATTGGGCTCCATGCTTAAAGGGCCAACCACGTATAGGCTATATACGTTATTGACTCGTTTTAGCTTTTATTCCATTTTAATATCCTACTCAATGTCACGGAGCTGTATGTTGGCTGGAAAATGCCTTTGGGATTCGGAAAAGTGCATTACCGGCCAGATCCTGGTAGTGGCGCTGTCTCGAGAATGGAGTCGCTGTCGGCCTTGTGATCACCTGTTTTCTTTGTGTCCAGGGTATCTCAGGCGGGGGAAACATGGATGCTGGCCGGGGGCCTCGCCACAGCCGCTGGCGAGGCCGTGCTCTCACCTCTGGCTGCGCGGTGTGCGGCGGCGTGGAGCCCAGGTCAAATACCGCCCGCGCTTCTGTGGACAGACCAAGGTCCACCCGCGGAGAGGGGAGCCCTGAGGAGGAGACCCCTCCCCTCCTCAAGGGGAGATTGCTCCAACCAAAGATGCCTGTGAACAACCTGACAGCATCCTAGTCCTCCCTGCGGTTATAGCTTGCGGCTGGGTCAAAAGCTGAATAACCTCAAAACCTTGCGCAATGGTTTTGACGTCGGCTGGCCCTAAGGCCCCACCACCGACACAATTTTTGACAGAAAAGCAGCCAATTGAGCAATGTTGTTAGTTGCTGCTAAATTCTGTACTGCAGCGGTATAAGCTTCATCAGCCCACCAGCCACCTGCCGGGCCGACTCGCCTCTTGGCGTCGGCCAGGCGGGATACGTTCCACCATGTCAGGGCAAAGGGCCGATGCCACCTGCTTCACTAAGCACGGAACACCAGTGGCGGCTGCTGACCAAAGTCCATTACTAGTGAAGCACTGCTCCACTAGTAGTCATGCAATAACCTCCACTGCGGTGTGCACCCGTGTAAGGGATAAATGAATGAATGAACGAAAAACTCTATTAACATATTGCAGAATGGGCTAGCCCATTACACACAATTGTAACCTGTCACTACCACACTACAGAAGGTTAACCCTTTCACCACTACACTACAGAAGGTTACGATTCACTAAGATGAGAAGCACAGCACAAACCCCAAGGTGGTGAGAGAATGTGCTGCAGATGCAGTATGTGCTCATTCTGTATCTGATTTACAAAGGCTGCAGCTAATCAATCAATCAATCAACCAACCAATCAACCAATCAACCAATCAACCAATCAATCAATAAATCTATTTGACAATAATTTGTTTCATATAACCTTTATTTAACCAGGCAGGTCAATTAAGAACACATTCTTATTTACAATGATGGCCTGGTGAGAGGACAAACGGTCCCCTTGAAGGGTAACAGGGAAAGGAAACGAATTAAATAAAAATATTGGAAAAGAGACATGATGGTACATACTGTACATCACAGAGGTAAGGGAAGTAATTAAAACACACATCAAACAAACAACCAAATATAATTACAACGGGGCATACATGAAGCAGAACAGTCAAATTACAGTTAAAAGGCTGGGTGACAGTTGCAGGTGTGTGTAAACAACTCAATCAATTTGTCAATTTTCAAAGTATTTCGCGTCTCGTTCCAATCAGCGCAGGGACCCCTCCATCTGGTCATTACGTGTGTGAAGCATGACATTTAGAAGTGCAGTAGTTACTGAAGCATGGCATTAAGAAGTGCAGTAGTTACTGAAGCATGGCATTAAGAAGTGCAGTAGTTACTGAAGCATGGCATTAAGAAGTGCAGTAGTTACTGAAGCATGACATTAAGAAGTGCAGTAGTTACTGAAGCATGGCATTAAGAAGTGCAGTAGTTGTATATACTACTATCTACTGTACTATGCTTATACTACTACCTACCTACTATACTAATATGTTATATGTCTATCTATAGTATTATGCACTCAGAGTGAAGCACTCAAGTTCAGCACTGCTAGACGAACAATGCCATTTTCCCTTAGCCACCAGAGGTGTACCCCTCCTGCTGACTTGTTGTACACACTTTGTAAGTGGCTTTGGATAAAAGCGTCAGCTACATGACTAAGGCCCCGTTTAGACGGAAACGCTAGCAGGTGAATCCGCAAAAATATTTTTTCGGATGTGCCTTTCGTTTATACGGAAACAGCGTTTTTACGGGGTGAAACCGCAAAAAAGTGAGACTACCTTCCAGGGTGGAATTCCTAGAAACGATAAACCTTTGCGCTCTCATCTAAACTGTCAAACCGCATAAAACGATGACGAAAGGGTTGTCAAGGCTCTGGTCGCGCGTACTGCTTACGTCACAGGTAGCAGGTATGCGCCAGTATGTCTGACTATATCAACGGAGATCACTTGAAGGCTACATTGGCAGTACTTTTAAAGACACAAGAATCAGTCCAGCGCCTATCACAACTATTTACATACAGTATTACCGACCAGAGAAGACGCATAAACTATCTGCTTCAAGTTTTTGATGCACCAATTCGACGGAGGCAAACCAGACGGATTTGGACGAGACCTGGACGAACAAGTCAAATACACAAGAATCTGTCCCGCGGCGTGACTGGACCCACTGTCTGTGAGTGACTCTGCTTTGGTCCAATCACATTCCCCACCCACAGTCTGCGAATCAGAGGCAGAGTAGGGCGGGTCTTCACAGCACGTCATGTGACATATGCGCCAATCGTGTGACAGCGGGGCTCAGTCGTCTCGAGTTGTTGAGATAAAGCTGGGAACGAGGTTACGAGTTGTTACAGCCTCGTCTGCACGGAGAATTCCATCCCAAAACGCTAGTCTAAACGCAAAATTAAAAGTGAAACCATAAGACGACTTTTGCGGTTTCTGTTCAGACTCTCTCCGTCTAAACGTAGCCTAAATGTAAATGTGCGAGCTTTTACACCCATACAAGTTTCATCTTCTTGTACTGTGAACTATATTGGACCGGGAGGTAATTTACACACATATTGCGTCGACCTGCACATCAGTGGATTTGATGGGTAATTTACTCTGTGTAGAGTGAGACCTGTATTCAATCCAATAAGCAATATTTTCTGTGTCAGTACAGATTTTTTCACCTAAAGATCTAACTCCTCAGCCAATTTGTGTCGTCCTCAGTTTCTGCCCATCTTTAGTTATTTCTTTATCTACTTTTTCTCACCCTTTTTCTGTATTTTTCTCCCATCCCAATTTTGTCGTTATGCCAATTCCCTTCCCTCCCTTCCTGGTCGTTGCGCACATTTTCCCCCCACTTGCCGGTCTAGCGAGGGTTGATAGATACTATCACATGTCCCCTCCGATACATGTGGAGTCAGCCAGCCACTTCTTTTCACCTGACAGCGAGTACTCTCACTGGGGGAGCGTAACGCGTGGGAGGATCACACTACTTCCCCCAGTTCCCTTCCTCGCTGAGCAGGCGCCCCGACCGACCAGTAGGAGTTGCTGTTTTACAACGACCAGGATACACACCCCACCGGCTTCCCACCCGCTAATTGTGTTAGTATGGGCGACCGACCAAGCCGGAGGTACCGCTGACAGCTGGATTCGATACCAGTGTCTCTGCGGTGGTAGGCAGGCGCTTAGTCCGCTGCGCTACTGTTAAATGCCCACGCTAGGTCTTAGGTCAGATCGATAACTTCATAACTCATTGGTCTGCTCATCTTGACATCAAACAGCGTCCTGCGAAGTGGTTGACATGCAGAACCGAACGAGTCTACAAAATGTTGTTGTTACTACTGACCGACAAGAGATAGCGAATGCACCGTTCCGACCCCCGTCAGTCATCGACCTTAGGTCGAGTGATTGAAGTTGCGGAATCTTTTATTTTATTTGCACTGGGAAGGACTCTCTTTATTCAGATGAGGTCCATTTCCCTTATCCGTTACACGTATTATCACTGTATGGCATTACTTGATAATATCAGTTATACAGAACCCTTCCTCCGTCTGGGGAAAGCCACACTCCGGAGGTTTTTTACATCATAAATCAGGCACATTACTGGACCGCGTGGTTGACATATTTCTCCTTTTACTCCATCTGGCTAAAGCCTTAATGCATAATCCTATTTCTCCTTCTACTCCGTCTGGCTAAAGCCTTACTCAGGAGGTTTTTTACATCATAAATCAGGCACATTACTGGACCGCGTGGTTGACATATTTCTCCTTTTACTCCGTCTTCATTAATCAAAACGCAAAGGGTGAAGTTACAAGGCAAAACACATTTCATGCTTACCCGGTCGTCTGGTCAGAAGAAAGGATACAAAGGATATTTATAAAGAGGTATTTTTAATTAGAAAAAGCTAGTTACAAGAAGAGACTGAAGTGGAAAATTTCCAATTCAGTTTAAAATAAGCAGAAAACAGAACATCTCATCATTGCACGGCTTGTGCCCCGTGTCTGGCAGCAGCATCTTCATCTCTCACAAAAAAGTCTCCTCCTTGAATGGGCAACCGTCTCTTTTATATCGACATTGTACCATATTTCCGATTGGTCTAAACACAGTGATGTCACAGGGATGTCATTTTTGTTTAGCAAACCAAAATACAATACATAATTCGTATGAGCTCCTCCTTCTTTGTACTAACGTTACTTCTCGTTACCTAGTGGTTTTAAGTAACAGAAAGTCCCTTATTCCTTCAGAACAGACAACTGCTTTGTCTGTGGGGACCACGTGACATGGTACCGGGCACGAGGCCATCCATAGGATTTCTTATCAAGCTTCCTTAAAGAACACATCTTAAACACATCTTAAAGAACACACACCTTTTACACATCATTCTTTTAGTATAATTATCTAATGACAGTTAATTATAAGCATGCCATTTATGAAAACTTTTACTGTACACATTAAACCTTTAATTGTTATATAGTTTTTTTTAAGATTTCCTCTATAGTTTCAGGACTCCCTGTCTTTCAACCCTCAACCTTTAATTCCCTTCCCGTCTGAAAGGGTTAACATTTTACAGCTCTTTCTCCTCTGCTGAGGCCCACATTCCGCAGGTTGACTCCCTTTTGCCTGTTGTCTGTGAAGAACTGTGAAGAACAGGCCCCTTCTATGGAGACATTAAAGGCTCAGTTTCATTTTTTAAGGTCCATAAAAGAATATACTGGTCATATAGTATATTTGATATACTACAATGACCAGTACACATCATACACAGTATACCATGACCAATGACCAGTATACACACTATACACAGTATACACTTGATAATCACATAATGGCAACAGTCCTTCTTTTTAAAGTTCATGAAGGTATATACGGCTATATTGGAACGACTCAGGATGTCATTGTCAAAAAGTGTCACTTGTTCTGTGGCACTTCACACCCACTCTGCCATCCTGGGAGGTCATTGTCCATCGTCAATTGAATAATTGAATAATGAAGCATATAATTACATGTGAAAGCTATATTGCTATATGCTATATTGGAACGAATCAGGATGTCAATTTCCAAAAGTGTCACTTGTTCTGTGGCACTTCACACCCACTCTGTCATCCTGGGCGGTCATTTTCCATTGTCTTAATAGCGTCTGTACTGGGGGACGAGATGGCGATTGTGGGGTCACGTGGCGGTGACTCTCCACACCCCCTCTGCCATCTTGGTACCTTGTTACCCTGGTAGCCGGCGGGAAGACTTGCATCTGTTGTTCCCTGGCTGGACGGCTCGACAGGATAGGGGTCACGTTGTTGCTTGGTATCCGGCGGGAAGACTTGCATCTGTTGTTCCCGGCCGATGTACCCAGGCTGTTGTCGTCTTGGTCATCTTGGTCATCTTGGTCATCGTGGTCATCTTTGTCATCTTTGTCATCTTGGGGTCGCCCCCTCTGACCTCTTGGATCTCTCCCATAGTTTGAGGTAGGTTGATTTGTCACTTCTCGGGCGACCCCCACGGGTCCCCGAGAATTGTAGCAGCAGTCCTCTATTGAAGTGTGGTTGGCCTGGTCGTGTGACCCTGTCCGTAGGCCTCGCAGGACATCACAGATACAGTCCACAGAGGACTCATTTCTTTTCTCTCTTTCAGGTCCATTCAGGGCTCTCGTCGCCCTGTAACCTGGGTCCAGGCCGATGTCTCTCTGTCCGGTCTGGGAGGTCTAGGAGGTCTGGGAGGTCTGGGAGGTCTGGGAGGTCTGGGAGGTCTAGATGAGGACCTTGAGGATGCTCTGGAGTTTGACCTATCGTGTGACCCTGTCCGTAGGCCTCGCAGGACATCACAGATACAGTCCACAGAGGACTCATTTCTTTTCTCTCTTTCAGGTCCATTCAGGGCTCTCGTCGCCCTGTAACCTGGGTCCAGGCCGATGTCTCTCTGTCCGGTCTGGGAGGTCTAGGAGGTCTGGGAGGTCTGGGAGGTCTGGGAGGTCTGGGAGGTCTAGATGAGGACCTTGAGGATGCTCTGGAGCTTGACCTATCCCGGTCTTCCTCCAGTTCCGATTTCTGACCTGAGTCAGTATATTCCTTCTTGCCATCCGCTGCGTCGTCCGCTGACTCCGGGGGACAGCCCCCCCCCCCCGTCTAAGAGTGTGGCACTGGTTCAGGTTTTGTCCCTTTACCAGCGCACCTTTACCAGCGCACATTGTTCACAGGCCTTTCGGACTGTTATCGCTCTTTGTTTGGCTTTAGGTATGAGAATGTTGTTAGTTCTCAGGCATACCAACATCCTCTTACTTCCGGCATGTCCAAGGTTATCATATACCTGTCTGTTCATGTGAGTAGCCTCGTCCTGTTAGCAATGGCTATTTCAGCCTGCTCGCAATGGCTATTTCAGCCTGCTATTCGCTCCTATTCGCAATGGCTATTTCAGCCTGCTCGCAATGGCTATTTCAGCCTGCTATTCGCAATGGCTATTTCAGCCTGCTATTCGCAATGGCTATTTCAGCCTGCTATTCACAAAGTAGAGTTTTTTCTACTTAAGTTCTGACTTTAAGTAAGCATTTAGTTACTTCAAGTCATGAGTAAACCTTTTTACCGTAATCACAAAAATATACTTTAAGTGTGATTCTTTCTTTAAGTAGAACCTTCTACGTTTTTGACTGTAAGAAAACATTACGTAACTTTTTAGTCATGAGTGATCTTTCACTGCAATCACAAAAATATACTTTAAGTGTGATTCTTTCTTTGAGTAGAACCTTCTACGTTTTTGACTGTAAGAAAACATTACGTAACTTTTTAGTCATGAGTAACCGCTACTTCAAGTCGTTACTTATCAACCCTCTCTTGTTCCTGATAGATTTTTTACCAATTTACTTTTGGCTGTCTGCTGCGCTCTGCAGACCATCTACGTCACCATTGTTCCAGATCTCGAACATTAGGAAGAGTCTTGGTTGGAGAGGTTCTGCCGATAAGACCAATCTTGAGTAAGGTTGACTCAAATCTGTAACTAATTCTACTCCAGAGACACCTGACAGCAGTTATTTCAGTTAATATTCTTTCGGCTGTTGATACCTATTTAATTAGTATACAGCCCAACTCACTTGAACTCATGTTCTAAGCCCCGGAACCTCCAATCCGTTTTGACAGACCTATAAACCAGTGACTTGGCCGCCTAAGCACCACAGCGTCCTGTATGCTGAGGCTTCCAAGTCTCCACAAATCTGATAGGCCCGTCGGATACAGAGACCCTGATGCTCGCTCTGTCCCCCCGCGTCAAGGTGCTAAGCTTGATGAGAGTTTGCAGAGTCTCAATTTGTTACCCATAGGCGCTGGTGAGTGTACATCTCATGCAGCTGATATGGTCGGTAGGGTGCTAACCTACCAAATGGTTGCTGTCAGGAAATCCCTTCTGAATGAAATAGATTACAAATTCACTTTACTTTACTCTGGGTTTAGAGCAAGGACGGACATCTTTACATATTATACTTAAAATATATACAAAATGCATGTAGTATTCTATGTCATGTTTCTTCCTAAATGACAATAACACTATATATTATTCCTCTTGACAGATGAGCGGTATGTCAAGTGCAGTTTGCACTTGCTTGAGTGTCATGTGTCAGGGCCCCAGAAGGTAATTACTCCCTTTGTTGCCCTCATCTCTGCTCGCTGCTCTGGGATTAGTTTCTCCACCATCTTATCCCCTGGATCTTGACCGGGGGTCCTTGCTTCTCTTTCCATCATTTGGGCCTTTGAAGCCCCTTTGGTGAGCTAGCGTCTCCTTGTGCTAGCTTCTCTTGAGCTATTACTCAATATGTTGAGTAATCAGAACTGTGTTCAGTTTCAGAGGTATTTAGCTCCCCATCCTGTTCAGGCTCAGACTCAGTTTCACCTGAAGGTGTCATCTGTGGCCTCGGGTTCTGATCCTTCATCTGAATGTCGCCATCCTCCTCTTCTGGGCCATAGAAAATGGAACAGTGCTCATAATTGATGTTTTTGGCCTTTAGGTACTCGTCTAGCGAGTTGAACGCCTCTATGTCAGTGGAGGGAGATACTCGTTTTGAGGTGGAGCCTGGCGCCGCATAAAGAGGAAGAATGACTACATTGTCCTCTTGGTTTTTTCCATTTCCAAACTCGTCCATGATAGTGTGTCGCAGTGTTCTTGAGCGAGACACATAACCCCTCACTGCCCCTGTTAAGCAGGTTGGCACCTTGCATGGCTGCCTCCGCCGTCTGTGTCTCTTAAGCCCTTGCTGGTTCCTGAAGCTCATGTAACACTGGTCACAGTAGTATGGTTTCTCTCGTGTGTGCATCATGTGGTGTTGTTTAAGTTCTGCCTTCCTCTTGAAGGTCTTTCCACACTGGCCACAGCAGTAAGGTTTCTCTCCTGTGTGTACCACGTGGTGTAGTTTAAGACATGTCTTTGTCTTGAAGCTCTTCCCACACTGGCCACAGCAGTAATGTTTCTCTCGTGTGTGTACCATGTGGTGTAGTGTAAGGTTACGCTTCGCCTTGAAGCTCCTCCCACACTGGTCACAGCAGTAAGGTTTCTCTTCTGCGTGTACCGTGTGGTGTTGTTTAAGTGCTGCCTTCGTCTTGAAGGTCCTCCCACACTGGGTGCAACCGTAAGGTTTATGGTCTGTATGTACCAGGTGGTGTTTTTTAAGTTCTGCCCTCGTCTTGAAGGTCTTCCCACACTGGTCACAACCGTAAGGTTTGTTTTCTGTGTGTACCATGTGGTGTTGGTTAAGACATGTCTTTGTCTTGAAGGTCTTTCCACACTGGCCACAGCTGTAAGGTCTCTCTCGTGTGTGTACCATGTGGTGAACTTTAAGCGCTGTCTTTCTCTTGAAGCTCATGTCACACTGGTCACAGCCGTAGGGTCTCTCTCCTGTGTGTACCACGTGGTGTAGTTTAAGACATGTCTTTGTCTTGAAGCTCTTCCCACACTGGTCTGCGTGAAACACATTATAATCACACTCAGTGATTACTGCCTTGCCCGGTTTCAGGGGTTCTTTGGTCCTTATTTCCATTACCTGTTTCCTCAGGTTCCGGTAATAAGCGCCTCCTGCCGTTACCATGCTTGTTTCCCATCTACCATAGCTCGTCAAAGATGGTCCAGTGAAGGTGAGAATTGACCATGGTGCGTCAGAGTTGTCGGTCCAGACTGGGTAGTTAGTGACTGTTATGTCTGGTGTTTCTTTGTGAGAGTCTGTAGATGTTCCTCTCGCCCCTGAGTGTTCGCCACGGCGAGAGGTATAGGCTGCTCTCGCTTGTTTCACTTCCTCGTGAACACGTGGTCCTGGGCTTAAGCACCGCAGGGAGTAATCTCGCCCTGGGGTTGATGTAGCCATTGGTGTAGCTGATCCCCCCAGCGTCTGTAGTTGTCCCCCGCTAGTAAATTCCCTCATTTCACATCCAGAGGGGTCACTAATTGAGCGGGGTTCCCTCTGGCTGATGTACTCGTGAGGGGGAACAGGCCGTGCTAGGTCTGCGTCTGCTCCTGAGTCCTGACTACGTTCCTGCGTCACCCCCTCCTGGGTGTGCCTTGCACCGGTAAACTGGAGTGCAGGGCTTTCAGGGTTAGTGAAACCCCCTGAGCCTTCTCTCTCCGTGCTGGGAGGCCGAGTGCCTGGTGTTTCCTCATACATCCTCCCGGGTCCAGACGGGGGCCACGTAATTTGGGCCCTCTGTTCTGAGTGACTCGCTTCCCGCGGTGTTCCCTGAGGACCAGACCATGTCTGGTTTCTGTATGCCACCTCGTTCATGACCTGTGTGAGGTCTCCGACCATAGTGGGCTCAATTTCTTCGAACAGATTTCCCCAGCTATTACGGTAATGTGATGGCCATGCCTCCATTTGAGCTCTGCGCACTGTGTTTGCTTGGTATTTGTCCGGGACTAGCAAGACCACTGCCATGGACGCAGCCGGTATTTCTTGGTAGGCTTCCAAGAAGCACCATATGCTCGTGTTGACGTCATAGTGCCAAATCCCTGTTCCGAACAGTGTCATGACTAGGCTTGTTATGCCTACTCTCTGGGCTTGTCTGAAAATGCTCCTGTAATATGCCAGGAGTACTCGGGTTTGGCCTTCAAGGTCTGTTCCGGGCAGTATGTCTTGCATGGCAATTGTCAGTATCCCCTCGTAACCCTTATTTTTAAGTAGGTAGGGGACTCCTACCAGCACTGTGCCATCCTTAAGGAGGTTATGAGGTTGTCTGGCCACTTCTCTTGCACAGCAGTCGGCGTAGCCGGGTCCTGCCATGTCTTGTATGGCTTTTGCCATTCCCCCCCCATTACGTAGGGCTCTGTTGGCCGGGTTAACCACAAATGTGTGGTTTCCTTTTGGTACAAAGTTTTGTAACCATATGGAGCAGACCCATAGGTGCTGTATATGCTTAGGGTTTCCTGGTTGAGATCTGGGTTTGATAGTACATGAGATTTCATTCAACCTTGACATGCCAGGGGGCATGGTCTGCTCCTCTGGCGTAGAGTTTGTTGTAGGGACTTGGGGCAGGGGGCTCCACTGTCCCTGAGGTCCCAGGCCTTCGGGCCAGTATGCAGGGGCCGTAGCCGTCGGGACCGTTCGTGTTCCAATTACGGCCTGCTGTACAGCTGGCAGCTCTGGATATAGGGATTCGCTTGGTTCTGTGAATTCCTCACTTTCCGCAAACGTATCAGGGGACTGTTGTGGAAAGGTTGTTTAACACAGCAGGAGACGATATTTCCAATTGTAACAAATAGGTAATTTATTTAAGAAAAGAAGTTCTTTAACAGCAAGAGCTATGGGTCAAAGAAGATCACCACGGCTTGAACAAAAAACACTCTGTCCTGGATCCCTTTGCCTGTCCCTAAATCCCCTCTCAGTCCTGCCCCCCCATGACAGATATGATGACGTATCACATCATGTCAGATCTGACATGACGTACATTAAGATGATACGTAGATTTAACATCGGAGAGAGAGAGAACATGAAGAGAGATAAGCAAGATATGATATCCACACACGATATGATGTAAAACATTAAGAACATCGAAGAGAGAGTGAGATGTGTGTGTGTGTGTGTGTGTTTGTGTGTGTGTGTGTGTATGTGTGTGTGTGTCTGTGTGTGTGTGCGTCTGTGTACAGACGTGTGTATTGTATGTGTGTATTGTGTGTGTGTGTCTGTGTGTGTGCGTCTGTGTACAGACGTGTGTGTATTGTATGTGTGTATTGTGACACAGGGAATGTGTGTGTGTGTCGGTGTGTATGTCTGTGCGACTGTGTGTGTCTGTGTGTGTGTGTGTGTGTGTCTGTGTGACTGTGTGTGTCTGTGTGTGTGTGCTGTGTCTGTGTGTGTGCTGTGTATGTGTGTGTCTGTGTGTGTGTGCTGTGTCTGTGTGTGTGTGCTGTGTATGTATGAAAGAGAGAAAAGACACAAGATTAGAGCACACGATATGATGTACTGAAATGTCCATCTGCTATCTTGAGGCTGTTTTAAGAACATCAGCCAGACTGTCGCCCTAGTGTCTTTGAGCCCTGCTAGTTGACCTATATTAAACTAGTCAAGACTAACCCCTTTCCTACCTCCACCCTCGTATACACATTTTCCACAACATTCCCCCATTTGGGGCTATCCCTAGTCCCACCCAAATCATATAACCAAGAAAATGTGAACGTCTAACTAAACGAGAAACCACAATTATATAATAAAAGTTTAAATGCCTAATCTAAACCAGAAACCTTACTTCATTCACTGGACCCCTAACGGACCAACAAAGGCTGACTACCGTTCTCACAATAAACACAAAACCGCTCAAAACAAGAGTAATAATAAAACATAAAAAAAAAATACCCCAATTTATAATCCTAACCTGACAGACAAATCCCCCCAACCTCCACCGCTTACCAAATGAGCCACAGTTCCGGCCGGAAACCGCGACTCTCATCAGGGAAAGGAGAAGTTGACCGTCAGAACTAAACATAGAACATCCCTCCCAAAAAAATGACATTGTCTCTTCCATAACATTGAGTCCCAGTGTCCATCGCTCAGCCCCCCTTCCATGCCCACGCCATAGTCTCCTCACCGTATTGCCAAAAGTCACATTTTGCCAATACAGCAACCACCACGCCACACCTCCAGTCCTCGTAGAAGCATGTCCCCATGCCTGGACGGGAGGCGCTGGTACCGACCTCACCACGTGTCCCCCCATCTTCGACGGGAGGTGCCCATCTTGCCCACTGCGTTAGCCCCCCCCTTTGTCCCTCCAGTCCCCAGAACCGATCCCCCGACCACTTCTTCTCAATGCTTCCTCAGGCTCAGAACCGACACTCTGCCGATGCCCCTTCCCATTCCGGTTTGACCAGGACCACAAGTAAAATAAACAAAAAATAATAAAAAAATAAAAAACAATGCAATGATTTTCAATGGTTGCAATCTCTATGCCGAAGGATCATTAGAAAATCAGACTAAAATTCCTAGTTAAAGGAATAAACCAACAAAACTGCACTCAGACCATCCCCCGTCACTCTTAAAGGAAAGAACCAACAAAAAGAAAATGTCCCTACCTCACCATACCCCTAATCCTCTATCCCCTCGTCTCCCTCTAAGGCAGCATAAAGCTGAGGATATGGCCCGATTTGTGGCTCAATCTCTTTCTGTCCCACCATCAGCATTTGGCTCGTTACGTGTGAAGTTACCAGCCTACCCCCTCGTCTCCCTCTAAGGCAGCATAAAGCTGAGGATATGGCCCGATTTGTGGCTCAATCTCTTTCTGTCCCACCATCAGCATTTGGCTCGTTACGTGTGAAGTTACCAGCCTACCCAAGAGAGGCATACCACAACAGAAAAGGAGAACCAATATCAACCCTGCCACCCCGATGGATATCCCCGTCTGCATCACTATGCTTCCCCACTGTCCCAATCTTTCCAACACCCCACTCCCCCACCATTCTTCATTCCGGCCAGAATTCCCCCTCAACTCCTCCCTCAAATCCTTCAGCTTAGCCATGGCCTCGGAGAACTTTCCCCCTGGCCCCACATTCGTCGGAATGAATGTGCAGCAGTACTGTCCAAACATGGAACAGACTCCACCCTTCTCCGCCATTAACCAGTTCAGAGCCTGTCTATTCTGCCACGCCACCGTACTGGTCGCGTGCATCTGGTCCCCCATTGCATCCAACGCCTCCTCGGTGTAATTGAGATACCGCTGCTGATTGTAAAACAAATAGTTGATCCACCCGGTGTTCTTATTGACCGATATCCATGGCAGAATAGACTCAAACCCTGCCGCAATCTCATTCTTAGCCATGAACTCGGCTGGAATGCCCCTTGGCTGTCCTATGCTGTCCAGATACACCCTTGGGTCTGCCTTGTAGCTACGCTTCGTTCGAGAGATAGGAGACTCAGAAGGTCCTTCCGTCACTGATAATGGTAGGACCACCATTGGCATGATCGCCTGAACCCGGGCACATCTACCTGACCAATCTAAAGGAAGTGTATTCCTCAACCTCCTACCGCCGCAGAGCCAGTATTGGTCCGCCAGTGCCATATCCTGGACATGAAAAGGGCAAGCTACAGGCCGTGGGTTGGTATCCACTCCCTTTAACACGACCCCGTGTCCACACTTTCCTTCTTTCGTGCAGTTAGTCGTGATGCTCCAAATAGTAGTGCACCGCCCCTCTGCCACCTCCCCTACATCCCGGGTCCCCTCCTTTTGCAAGCACTCGAAATCCTTGGTCAGCCATAGTTTGACACCTCTGGGTATTGGCAACCCCGTCGCTACCCCCTGCACACGTACATCCAATTTCCTACAACGTTCCCGCATAGTGACATCCTTGAAATCCGTGACGTTTCCTGCCGCCTTAAAACGACTAGAGCCGAGAAACCCCAAACACTCTGCCTCGCACCAAGGGCGACTATTATGGGGCCCCTCCCATGCCTCTGCGTCCCTGTCACACTGAGCCCAACTGAACTTCGTGCCCTTCACCAGCAGCCTATCCGGACGTGCCTTGGAGCAGACATAACAATCCTCTATCTGATTCTGCGCGCTCGTGTACTGGACCCACTTAAACCACTCATTCCCTAAAGCCGCCCTATACATCGGGTCAGCCTCCGGGTCTTCCTCGTCATAGTCATAGTCGCCCCCATCCTGTTCCCCGGAAGGAAGCAAACCCCTCAACCTGGCCCAGAGTGAGCCCACTGAGTCCCTCAACGTTCCGGCTGTCCTCTGGAACATATCCTGTCCCCCCACCTCTTCCGACTCAGTGTCCTTGACCTCCCTTTTTCCCCTCACCCCTGTCCCCTGTGATTGGTTCGGGACAGGCTCAACTCTCCTATCTACCCCCACAACCCGATCCTCGTTAGTATAATGGTAAGTATCCCCGCCTGTAACGGGGGAATGGTCAAAATCAAAAACATGCCCTTGCGGTCCTACGGGAAACACCCCGTTTGGTTGTAGTCTTATCTTCTCCCCCCCTTCCTCGATGGAGGGAAAAGGGGGCGCCTGATTCTGAGCCTGGTCATGAAAGTCTGCTGGTGCTTGAGCCTGAGCGGGACCCCGTGGGACTCCTACCCACTCAAACCCGTCATCCTCAAGGACGGGTCGACCGTGACGGTTCTTAATGACGTCGTTGTGCCCGGCCGACCGTCCGCACACTGCTGCCAACATCTGCGGGAGCATCAGCAGGCACTGCACCTTCCAGTTGCCGTCTCGGACCCTCCATGTCGGGTTCTGCATAACTGCGATCGATTGTATCCCCCAAGAGATCGCCGCTGGCCTTTATGCAGTGATTGAAGTGGAACCAGGTCGCTGATCCCTTGACTTGGACTGCCGTTCCAGTCGATCGGATCACCTCGTACGGGCCCTCTCTCCGGGGTGATGACCACTTTCTCTTGTGGACCTTTACGAAGACCAAGTCCCCAGGGATCAGTCTCGGTTTGGTGGCTTCCTTCTCCGCCTCCTTCTCCCCCTTTCCACTTTCTCTGCTCCTGTCGAAACACAGCTTCATGTATTTTAGTCACTTGCTGAAGATATTTTTTCAGATCTTGCTCAAAAATATCTAATGCCGGGCCCCTAGCCAGGTGTCTAAATGGCGGTGCTGGCATGCTGCGGCCTGTAAGCATTTCATGCGGTGTTAGCTGTGTTTGGCGGTTTACGCTGCTTCTAATAGCCATCAGAGCAAGTGGCAAAGCATCAATCCAGTTAAGCTTAGTTTGCATACAGATTTTCAACAGTTTGTTTTTAATGACCAGATTGGCCCTTTCCACCTTCCCCTGCGACCCGGGACTATAGACACAGGAAAGGCGCTGTCTTATACCTAATTTCTGCATCAGCCCTTTAACCACCTTGTCGATGAACTCGCGGCCATTATCGCTTTGTAATATCGTGGGAATTCCAAATCTCGGAATGACCTCGCGACACAGGAACTTGATCACTGTGTCCGCGTTCTTGTGTTTA
>NW_028170311.1:55000-73814 GCF_963971535.1 Notolepis coatsorum
TATTTCATGCCAACAAAGCCTACCCGAATTGAACTGAATTGAATAGAGAGAGAGAGAGATGAGAGAGAGAAGAGAGAGGAGAGAGAGAGAGAGAGAGAGAGAGAAGAGGATGAGAGAGAGAGAGAGAGAGAGAGAGAGAGAGAGAGAGAGAGAGAGAGAGAGAGAGAGAGAGAGAGAGAGAGAGAGCTATCTCTCTTGGCAGAAACGCCCAGAATGAGCTATCTTCAGCAGTTTTTATTTTGAAAACTTGAGAGTCTTATCTACAGAGGACAGAAAGGCACAGTTATGTGTATATGTGGAGAGTGTCGTGTAAAGGAAATCAGGAAAAAGGGAGATGGAGAGAAAAATTTGACCAGAGGTCGAAAACATGCAATTAAAATCGATTAGTGGCCGCCATTTGTTAAAAAAGGAGTCGCCCCAGTGTAAAACACCTCACCGTGTTCGTTTTAGCCGTCCTTCCCAGACCTCGTCAACACAGTCAGCTCAACTTTTCCCTCCCGCAGAAACTCTGACGGATATTTATACTAACAAGCCCAACGCTTACCTTGGTGTCGACAACCGGCAGAATTTCTACGGGAGAGGTCCGGAGCTGGCCGTGTGAGGGGGGCCCGGCAGGGCGGTCTACAGGTCAAGGGTCACCAATTGTTGTGGAAAGGTTGTTTAACACAGCAGGAGACGATATTTCCAATTGTAACAAATAGGTAATTTATTTAAGAAAAGAAGTTCTTTAACAGCAAGAGCTATGGGTCAAAGAAGATCACCACGGCTTGAACAAAAAACACTCTGTCCTGGATCCCTTTGCCTGTCCCTAAATCCCCTCTCAGTCCTGCCCCCCCATGACAGATATGATGACGTATCACATCATGTCAGATCTGACATGACGTACATTAAGATGATACGTAGATTTAACATCGGAGAGAGAGAGAACATGAAGAGAGATAAGCAAGATATGATATCCACACACGATATGATGTAAAACATTAAGAACATCGAAGAGAGAGTGAGATGTGTGTGTGTGTGTGTGTGTTTGTGTGTGTGTGTGTGTATGTGTGTGTGTGTCTGTGTGTGTGTGCGTCTGTGTACAGACGTGTGTATTGTATGTGTGTATTGTGTGTGTGTGTCTGTGTGTGTGCGTCTGTGTACAGACGTGTGTGTATTGTATGTGTGTATTGTGACACAGGGAATGTGTGTGTGTGTCGGTGTGTATGTCTGTGCGACTGTGTGTGTCTGTGTGTGTGTGTGTGTGTGTCTGTGTGACTGTGTGTGTCTGTGTGTGTGTGCTGTGTCTGTGTGTGTGCTGTGTATGTGTGTGTCTGTGTGTGTGTGCTGTGTCTGTGTGTGTGTGCTGTGTATGTATGAAAGAGAGAAAAGACACAAGATTAGAGCACACGATATGATGTACTGAAATGTCCATCTGCTATCTTGAGGCTGTTTTAAGAACATCAGCCAGACTGTCGCCCTAGTGTCTTTGAGCCCTGCTAGTTGACCTATATTAAACTAGTCAAGACTAACCCCTTTCCTACCTCCACCCTCGTATACACATTTTCCACAACAGGACTCAGGGCGTTCCTCCCGTTCTCCTGGGTAGTCCAGACCCAGGTCGGGTATAAACACTCCCAATCCCTCCTCCGAGGGTAATTCCTCCTCTATGATGTGGGAATGATTGTGAGACATCGTGTTAGCACTGGTTTGTTAGCCGATGGTGAGCTAGTTAGCTTGCAGTTCTGTGAACGGTCGTTTTGACTGCGCTTCACATCCAGTCTCCCCTCCTCACAAACAGTGTCTTTGGGCTAGGGAGCCATCCAGTTCGCCTTTCTGTGAACGGTCGTTTTGACTTCGCTTCACATCCAGTCTCCCCTCCTCACAAACAGTATCTTTGGTTCGCCTTTCTGTGAACGGTCGTTTTGACTTCGCTTCACATCCAGTCTCCCCTCCTCACAAACAGTGTCTTTGGGCTAGGGAGCCATCCAGTTCGCCTTTCTGTGAACGGTCGTTTTGACTTCGCTTCACATCCAGTCTCCCCTCCTCACAAACAGTATCTTTGGTTCGCCTTTCTGTGAATGGTCGTTTTGACTTCGCTTCACATCCAGTCTCCCCTCCTCACAAACAGTGTCTTTGGGCTAGGGAGCCATCCAGTTCGCCTTTCTGTGAACGGTCGTTTTGACTTCGCTTCACATCCAGTCTCCCCTCCTCACAAACAGTGTCTTTGGGCTAGGGAGCCATCCAGTTCGCCTTTCTGTGAACGGTCGTTTTGACTTCGCTTCACATCCAGTCTCCCCTCCTCACAAACAGTGTCTTTGGGCTAGGGAGCCATCCAGTTCGCCTTTCTGTGAACGGTCGTTTTGACTTCGCTTCACATCCAGTCTCCCCTCCTCACAAACAGTGTCTTTGGGCTAGGGAGCCATCCAGTTAGCCTTTCTGTGAACGGTCGTTTTGACTTCGCTTCACATCCAGTCTCCCCTCCTCACAAACAGTATCTTTGGTTCGCCTTTCTGTGAACGGTCGTTTTGACTTCGCTTCACATCCAGTCTCCCCTCCTCACAAACAGTGTCTTTGGGCTAGGGAGCCATCCAGTTCGCCTTTCTGTGAACGGTCGTTTTGACTTCGCTTCACATCCAGTCTCCCCTCCTTACAAACAGTATCTTTGGTTCGCCTTTCTGTGAACGGTCGTTTTGACTTCGCTTCACATCCAGTCTCCCCTCCTCACAAACAGTGTCTTTGGGCTAGGGAGCCATCCAGTTTGCCTTTCTGTGAACGGTCGTTTTGACTTCGCTTCACATCCAGTCTCCCCTCCTCACAAACAGTGTCTTTGGGCTAGGGAGCCATCCAGTTCGCCTTTCTGTGAATGGTCGTTTTGACTTCGCTTCACATCCAGTCTCCCCTCCTCACAAACAGTGTCTTTGGGCTAGGGAACCATCCAGTTCGCCTTTCTGTGAACGGTCGTTTTGACTTCGCTTCACATCCAGTCTCCCCTCCTCACAAACAGTATCTTTGGTTCGCCTTTCTGTGAACGGTCGTTTTGACTTCGCTTCACATCCAGTCTCCCCTCCTCACAAACAGTGTCTTTGGGCTAGGGAGCCATCCAGTTTGCCTTTCTGTGAACGGTCGTTTTGACTTCGCTTCACATCCAGTCTCCCCTCCTTACAAACAGTATCTTTGGTTCGCCTTTCTGTGAACGGTTGTTTTGACTTCGCTTCACATCCAGTCTCCCCTCCTCACAAACAGTGTCTTTGGGCTAGGGAGCCATCCAGTTCGCCTTTCTGTGAATGGTCGTTTTGACTTCGCTTCACATCCAGTCTCCCCTCCTCACAAACAGTGTCTTTGGGCTAGGGAGCCATCCAGTTCGCCTTTCTGTGAACGGTCGTTTTGACTTCGCTTCACATCCAGTCTCCCCTCCTCACAAACAGTATCTTTGGTTCGCCTTTCTGTGAACGGTCGTTTTGACTTCGCTTCACATCCAGTCTCCCCTCCTCACAAACAGTGTCTTTGGGCTAGGGAGCCATCCAGTTCGCCTTTCTGTGAACGGTCGTTTTGACTTCGCTTCACATCCAGTCTCCCCTCCTTACAAACAGTATCTTTGGTTCGCCTTTCTGTGAACGGTCGTTTTGACTTCGATTCACATCCAGTCTCCCCTCCTCACAAACAGTGTCTTTGGGCTAGGGAGCCATCCAGTTCGCCTTTCTGTGAACGGTCGTTTTGACTTCGCTTCACATACTGTCTCCCCTCCTTGCATACAGTATCTTTGGGTAGTTGGCTCTCGTCTTGGGTAGGGCCAGTTCACTTCCTGTGGGCAAAGCACGAAATTATGCTGCACTTGTAACTCCCCCCAGAGCTCTATAAACATTATATTACCCTTTAGTTGTGAGTAAACGTTGCTTTAATCACAAAGATAGAGCTTTCTATTCATTTGTGATATCCCAAAGTAGAGCCCTCCACTCGAGTTGCCAGTAGAGCTTTCTACTTACATTTTTGCCAAATCTGTAATTTAATTTTACTCCAGAGGCTTTTGACAGTAGTCCTGTCTTCTTCGGCCGTTTAGCACCTATTTTGGTTAGTATAAATGCACATTGCCAGGGACGCCATGTTAAATGCCCACGCTAGGTCTTAGGTCAGATCGATAACTTCATAACTCATTGGTCTGCTCATCTTGACATCAAACAGCGTCCTGCGAAGTGGTTGACATGCAGAACCGAACGAGTCTACAAAATGTTGTTGTTACTACTGACCGACAAGAGATAGCGAATGCACCGTTCCGACCCCCGTCAGTCATCGACCTTAGGTCGAGTGATTGAAGTTGCGGAATCTTTTATTTTATTTGCACTGGGAAGGACTCTCTTTATTCAGATGAGGTCCATTTCCCTTATCCGTTACACGTATTATCACTGTATGGCATTACTTGATAATATCAGTTATACAGAACCCTTCCTCCGTCTGGGGAAAGCCACACTCAGGAGGTTTTTTACATCATAAATCAGGCACATTACTGGACCGCATGGTTGACATATTTCTCCTTTTACTCCGTCTGGCTAAAGCCTTAATGCATAATCCTATTTCTCCTTCTACTCCGTCTGGCTAAAGCCTTACTCAGGAGGTTTTTTACATCATAAATCAGGCACATTACTGGACCGCGTGGTTGACATATTTCTCCTTTTACTCCGTCTTCATTAATCAAAACGCAAAGGGTGAAGTTACAAGGCAAAACACATTTCATGCTTACCCGGTCGTCTGGTCAGAAGAAAGGATACAAAGGATATTTATAAAGAGGTATTTTTAATTAGAAAAAGCTAGTTACAAGAAGAGACTGAAGTGGAAAATTTCCAATTCAGTTTAAAATAAGCAGAAAACAGAACATCTCATCATTGCACGGCTTGTGCCCCGTGTCTGGCAGCAGCATCTCCATCTCTCACAAAAAAGTCTCCTCCTTGAATGGGCAACCGTCTCTTTTATATCGACATTGTACCATATTTCCGATTGGTCTAAACACAGTGATGTCACAGGGATGTCATTTTTGTTTAGCAAACCAAAATACAATACATAATTCGTATGAGCTCCTCCTTCTTTGTACTAACGTTACTTCTCGTTACCTAGTGGTTTTAAGTAACAGAAAGTCCCTTATTCCTTCAGAACAGACAACTGCTTTGTCTGTGGGGACCACGTGACATGGTACCGGGCACGAGGCCATCCATAGGATTTCTTATCAAGCTTCCTTAAAGAACACATCTTAAACACATCTTAAAGAACACACACCTTTTACACATCATTCTTTTAGTATAATTATCTACTGACAGTTAATTATAAGCATGCCATTTATGAAAACTTTTACTGTACACATTAAACCTTTAATTGTTATATAGTTTTTTTTAAGATTTCCTCTATAGTTTCAGGACTCCCTGTCTTTCAACCCTCAACCTTTAATTCCCTTCCCGTCTGAAAGGGTTAACATTTTACAGCTCTTTCTCCTCTGCTGAGGCCCACATTCCGCAGGTTGACTCCCTTTTGCCTGTTGTCTGTGAAGAACTGTGAAGAACAGGCCCCTTCTATGGAGACATTAAAGGTTCAGTTTCATTTTTTAAGGTCCATAAAAGAATATACTGGTCATATAGTATATTTGATATACTACAATGACCAGTACACATCATACACAGTATACCATGACCAATGACCAGTATACACACTATACACAGTATACACTTGATAATCACATAATGGCAACAGTCCTTCTTTTTAAAGTTCATAAAGGTATATACGGCTATATTGGAACGACTCAGGATGTCATTGTCAAAAAGTGTCACTTGTTCTGTGGCACTTCACAGCTACCCAGCCACCTTTAGTTATTTCTTTAAACCTCTATTTGCAGGGTAGGCTCACTGAGCATGGATGCTCTTTTTCAGCCCTGCTTCACTCCAGTACAACCACAGTTTGACACTGAGCAGCTCCACTAGTGGAGCAGTTGGGGGTTGACTGCCTTGCTCAAGGGCACTTCAGCAGTTGTGTATTGAGGTAACTGAATTAATTCATTATTCATTCACTTCCCCTTCCAGATTTTTTAACCGGTGACCTTCCGGTCACAAGCTGCTTCTCTAACCGTTAGGCTGCCGCTGTAATCTAAAAGTATACCTCTTCACCATTGCCTTTTAATACACTCTGCCACTTAGACTCATTACATCCACACTATGATCATTGCACTGTACACGAGCGCTATCTTATTTCACTGTTTTATACTCTATATTTTATGTCTACATATGCATTGCTTTTATTTACTCAGTTCTCTGCTCATTGTATGCCTGTCTATATGTATGCCAATTATGCCTATGTCTATTCTATGTCTACATTACTGCTGTGAAGCACTCTGGGGTGCAATTCCTGTATGAATGGTGCTATACAAATAAAGTGTATTATTATTATTATTATTATTATTATTATTATTATTATTATTATTATTATTATTATTATTATTATTATTATTATTATTATTATTATTATTATTATATGAATGGATGACTTCAGACTAAGGGCCCGCGTCCACCTGGCTCACAAAAACACTGATAGTGCGCCGGCAGCGCTGGCATGAAGCGCATCTTGTAGATGACAGAAAGAAATCTACAGCCATCCTTTTATCGTTTTTTCATGCCGCGGTTTTGCACATATTATAGCATATTTTAATAACTTTATTGTATATTAATTATATATATAGTTATTGCCTGACACCACAGTTCGCCCTTTGCTTTTTATTAGCTTTTTAGTAGTGTATTCGTGTAGTTATTATTATTCGTGTATTTGTGTTTTGTCGCGAATCTCAATGGCCCGTCTACTGTGGGAGACAGCCAAGACAGGCAGGCAGCTCCGGTGTCAGGTTACAAACAGAGTGGTAGATATGAATGGCTGTGATTGGTTGTCTGAAAATGAGCTCAGCGCATCGCTCTGAAAAGTTAAGAAAGTTTCAACATTCGGCCGCACAAAAAAGCTGAAAAAAGAAGCCGACTGCAGCGCACTTTCTATAGGCGGCGCATGCGGCCGCATACACTCTCTCCCCATTGGGATACATTGAAAAAAGACGCGTGCGGTCAAAAATATGAGGCAGGTGGACGCGAGCCCTAAGCATCCTGTCCTCACCTGAGACACAAGGACAGGTAAGAACCCCCCCCCCCCCCCCCACGCCCCTCCTGGTCAGTTCCCAAATTTACTTTAGATTCGATTGAACTTCGAGTCGTTCTGTCTACTGGGCTGCACAAAAAACATATAATAATCACTGGAAATTCACTGTATTATTTAACAGATTACTTTTGTTTTTCTACTTTAAGTGTAAATGCCATAAAAATACAGTAAATTACCTTTTATCAAAAACATTAAAGGGGAACTATTTTACTATTTCTTTCACTATTTGGGCACTTTTACACAATTCCTGTGAGTTTATGGAACACCTCTGTAATTATATATTTTTTTTAATTCATTGTTTTGTATTTCTAATCAAGTACTCAAAAACAGCATTTTTCTACCTCAAGATCTCGAGCCGTTTTGAGCCTGGCCACCTAAACCACTGCGCCGCGGCGCCGGCGCCTGAACATTAACATGCAGCGGTGTCTTTCTGACATCACAAATCATCACATTTTCAGATGACTCAGTTCAGTGAGGGTGAATATTGTGAGAGGAGAATTGGAAGAATGCGCCAATATGAGAATTAGAGACATAGATCATATTAATATAAGTCCACATAGCTAGGAAACAATGCTAAACACTGAAAAAGGCCATTTATAAGATAGTTCCCCTTTAACCATTAAATAAAGGTTGTAATCTGTAAATATATTTGATTTTACTGTAATTTGACAGTAAGTATTTGGCAACCGTTGCTGCCAGACAGTTTTTTTACAGTCTTCTTTTTTACAGTGTGATGCCATGGTGAAAGAAACGTGCATGTGGACCTAAGTGTGCAGAAAGAAATGTGCATGTGGACCTAAGTGTGCAGAAAGAAATGTGGACCTAAGTGATGTTTCTGTGAACGGTCGTTTTGACTTCGCTTCACATCCAGTCTCCCCTCCTCACAAACAGTATCTTTGGTTCGCCTTTCTGTGAACGGTCGTTTTGACTTCGCTTCACATCCAGTCTCCCCTCCTCACAAACAGTGTCTTTGGGCTAGGGAGCCATCCAGTTCGCCTTTCTGTGAACGGTCGTTTTGACTTCGCTTCACATCCAGTCTCCCCTCCTTACAAACAGTATCTTTGGTTCGCCTTTCTGTGAACGGTCGTTTTGACTTCGCTTCACATCCAGTCTCCCCTCCTCACAAACAGTGTCTTTGGGCTAGGGAGCCATCCAGTTTGCCTTTCTGTGAACGGTCGTTTTGACTTCGCTTCACATCCAGTCTCCCCTCCTCACAAACAGTGTCTTTGGGCTAGGGAGCCATCCAGTTCGCCTTTCTGTGAATGGTCGTTTTGACTTCGCTTCACATCCAGTCTCCCCTCCTCACAAACAGTGTCTTTGGGCTAGGGAGCCATCCAGTTCGCCTTTCTGTGAACGGTCGTTTTGACTTCGCTTCACATCCAGTCTCCCCTCCTCACAAACAGTATCTTTGGTTCGCCTTTCTGTGAACGGTCGTTTTGACTTCGCTTCACATCCAGTCTCCCCTCCTCACAAACAGTGTCTTTGGGCTAGGGAGCCATCCAGTTTGCCTTTCTGTGAACGGTCATTTTGACTTCGCTTCACATCCAGTCTCCCCTCCTTACAAACAGTATCTTTGGTTCGCCTTTCTGTGAACGGTCGTTTTGACTTCGCTTCACATCCAGTCTCCCCTCCTCACAAACAGTGTCTTTGGGCTAGGGAGCCATCCAGTTCGCCTTTCTGTGAATGGTCGTTTTGACTTCGCTTCACATCCAGTCTCCCCTCCTCACAAACAGTGTCTTTGGGCTAGGGAGCCATCCAGTTCGCCTTTCTGTGAACGGTCGTTTTGACTTCGCTTCACATCCAGTCTCCCCTCCTCACAAACAGTATCTTTGGTTCGCCTTTCTGTGAACGGTCGTTTTGACTTCGCTTCACATCCAGTCTCCCCTCCTCACAAACAGTGTCTTTGGGCTAGGGAGCCATCCAGTTCGCCTTTCTGTGAACGGTCGTTTTGACTTCGCTTCACATCCAGTCTCCCCTCCTTACAAACAGTATCTTTGGTTCGCCTTTCTGTGAACGGTCGTTTTGACTTCGCTTCACATCCAGTCTCCCCTCCTCACAAACAGTGTCTTTGGGCTAGGGAGCCATCCAGTTCGCCTTTCTGTGAACGGTCGTTTTGACTTCGCTTCACATACTGTCTCCCCTCCTTGCATACAGTATCTTTGGGTAGTTGGCTCTCGTCTTGGGTAGGGCCAGTTCACTTCCTGTGGGCAAAGCACGAAATTATGCTGCACTTGTAACTCCCCCCAGAGCTCTATAAACATTATATTACCCTTTAGTTGTGAGTAAACGTTGCTTTAATCACAAAGATAGAGCTTTCTATTCATTTGTGATATCCCCAAGTAGAGCCCTCCACTCGAGTTGCCAGTAGAGCTTTCTACTTAAATTTTTGCCAAATCTGTAATTTAATTTTACTCCAGAGGCTTTTGACAGTAGTCCTGTCTTCTTCGGCCGTTTAGCACCTATTTTGGTTAGTATAAATGCACATTGCCAGGGACGCCATGTTAAATGCCCACGCTAGGTCTTAGGTCAGATCGATAACTTCATAACTCATTGGTCTGCTCATCTTGACATCAAACAGCGTCCTGCGAAGTGGTTGACATGCAGAACCGAACGAGTCTACAAAATGTTGTTGTTACTACTGACCGACAAGAGATAGCGAATGCACCGTTCCGACCCCCGTCAGTCATCGACCTTAGGTCGAGTGATTGAAGTTGCGGAATCTTTTATTTTATTTGCACTGGGAAGGACTCTCTTTATTCAGATGAGGTCCATTTCCCTTATCCGTTACACGTATTATCACTGTATGGCATTACTTGATAATATCAGTTATACAGAACCCTTCCTCCGTCTGGGGAAAGCCACACTCAGGAGGTTTTTTACATCATAAATCAGGCACATTACTGGACCGCGTGGTTGACATATTTCTCCTTTTACTCCGTCTGGCTAAAGCCTTAATGCATAATCCTATTTCTCCTTCTACTCCGTCTGGCTAAAGCCTTACTCAGGAGGTTTTTTACATCATAAATCAGGCACATTACTGGACCGCGTGGTTGACATATTTCTCCTTTTACTCCGTCTTCATTAATCAAAACGCAAAGGGTGAAGTTACAAGGCAAAACACATTTCATGCTTACCCGGTCGTCTGGTCAGAAGAAAGGATACAAAGGATATTTATAAAGAGGTATTTTTAATTAGAAAAAGCTAGTTACAAGAAGAGACTGAAGTGGAAAATTTCCAATTCAGTTTAAAATAAGCAGAAAACAGAACATCTCATCATTGCACGGCTTGTGCCCCGTGTCTGGCAGCAGCATCTTCATCTCTCACAAAAAAGTCTCCTCCTTGAATGGGCAACCGTCTCTTTTATATCGACATTGTACCATATTTCCGATTGGTCTAAACACAGTGATGTCACAGGGATGTCATTTTTGTTTAGCAAACCAAAATACAATACATAATTCGTATGAGCTCCTCCTTCTTTGTACTAACGTTACTTCTCGTTACCTAGTGGTTTTAAGTAACAGAAAGTCCCTTATTCCTTCAGAACAGACAACTGCTTTGTCTGTGGGGACCACGTGACATGGTACCGGGCACGAGGCCATCCATAGGATTTCTTATCAAGCTTCCTTAAAGAACACATCTTAAACACATCTTAAAGAACACACACCTTTTACACATCATTCTTTTAGTATAATTATCTACTGACAGTTAATTATAAGCATGCCATTTATGAAAACTTTTACTGTACACATTAAACCTTTAATTGTTATATAGTTTTTTTTAAGATTTCCTCTATAGTTTCAGGACTCCCTGTCTTTCAACCCTCAACCTTTAATTCCCTTCCCGTCTGAAAGGGTTAACATTTTACAGCTCTTTCTCCTCTGCTGAGGCCCACATTCCGCAGGTTGACTCCCTTTTGCCTGTTGTCTGTGAAGAACTGTGAAGAACAGGCCCCTTCTATGGAGACATTAAAGGTTCAGTTTCATTTTTTAAGGTCCATAAAAGAATATACTGGTCATATAGTATATTTGATATACTACAATGACCAGTACACATCATACACAGTATACCATGACCAATGACCAGTATACACACTATACACAGTATACACTTGATAATCACATAATGGCAACAGTCCTTCTTTTTAAAGTTCATAAAGGTATATACGGCTATATTGGAACGACTCAGGATGTCATTGTCAAAAAGAGTCACTTGTTCTGTGGCACTTCACAGCTACCCAGCCACCTTTAGTTATTTCTTTAAACCTCTATTTGCAGGGTAGGCTCACTGAGCATGGATGCTCTTTTTCAGCCCTGCTTCACTCCAGTACAACCACAGTTTGACACTGAGCAGCTCCACTAGTGGAGCAGTTGGGGGTTGACTGCCTTGCTCAAGGGCACTTCAGCAGTTGTGTATTGAGGTAACTGAATTAATTCATTATTCATTCACTTCCCCTTCCAGATTTTTTAACCGGTGACCTTCCGGTCACAAGCTGCTTCTCTAACCGTTAGGCTGCCGCTGTAATCTAAAAGTATACCTCTTCACCATTGCCTTTTAATACACTCTGCCACTTAGACTCATTACATCCACACTATGATCATTGCACTGTACACAAGCGCTATCTTATTTCACTGTTTTATACTCTATATTTTATGTCTACCTAAGTGTGCAGAAGTGTGCAGAAAGAAATGTGGACCTAAGTGTGCAGAAAGAAACGTGCATGTGGACCTAAGTGTGCAGAAAGAAATGTGGACCTAAGTGGCATTGATCCATTGATCCAATGCCGTGCGCCTCGGTAATAATAATAAGCCGCGTTTTTTCTTCCTTCTTCCCAAGATGCACAGTTAGATATATAGATACACAGACAGACAGACAGACAGACAGACAGACAGACAGACAGACAGACAGACAGACAGACAGACAGACAGACAGACAGACAGACAGGCAGACAGGCAGGCAGGCAGGCAGACAGACAGACAGACAGACAGACAGACAGACAGACAGACAGACAGACAGACAGACAGACAGACAGACAGACAGACAGACAGACAGACAGACAGACAGACAGACAGACAGACAGACAGACAGGCAGGCAGGCAGGCAGGAAGGCAGGCAGGCAGGCAGGCAGGCAGGCAGGCAGGCAGGCAGGCAGGCAGGCAGGCAGGCAGGCAGGCAGGCAGACAGACAGACAGACAGACAGACAGACAGACAGACAGACAGACAGACAGACAGACAGACAGACAGACAGACAGACAGACAGACAGACAGACAGACAGACAGACAGACAGACAGACAGACAGACAGACAGACAGACAGACAGACAGACAGACAGACAGACAGACAGACAGACAGACAGACAGATAGATAGATAGATAGATAGATAGATAGATAGATAGATAGATAGATAGATAGATAGATAGATAGATAGATAGATAGATAGATAGATAGATAGATAGATAGATAGATAGATAGATTGATAGATCGACCGACCTAAACACATTAAAAAAAAAAAGTATAACAAACCAAATCATACATCTGAAGATGAAAGAAAATGATACTCCTGACATTAACATTCCACAATAAGCAATTCATGGCTGAATTAAAACATGAATGTACTGGATTTTTATTATGTGTCACAGTTTTTTGTAAGCTACTTGAAATTCAGTGACAGTATACATACTGCATTTTGGAAACATGACCTATACATGTACGATATAGGCCTACTATACAGTAATGCATCTTGTACACATCCTTCTTGCCCCCCACCCCCAAAGAAGAAAAGAAAAATCCTTTGGAACCTTCAGCAAACGGTGCACTCTGCACTGGACTATATAGGTGTGGTCACATCATTCGCAACAAGTGTCTTACATTTTGAGTCATTGTGTTTAATAAATGACACCAGATGTGTTCATTGTGTTCAACTTTTGCTGACTGTGGCTATCATTTTACATCACATGAGCTTCAATGTGCACATTTGATCAGAGATTTTTGCAACGTGTGTTTTAGCAAGACAACATGTGTTTAGACTTGTGAGAAGTTCAAGTTTCTTTATTAGTTGTCATACAAAAATACAGAATACTTTTATATGAAATGCTTCTTTCTGTTTTGCTCCTGAGAGTGTGCTAGATAAAAATAGTATAAAATACTGTAAGTATAAAATAAGTATAAAATAGAAGTCAAAAGTACATAAACAAAAGTGTTCGATATACATACAATGCAGAGTAGAAAAAGTAACTGAGTTACAATACAATGTGTACAGTACAATGCAGAGATGGGATGAGGTACAATTTAGGGTAAGGTGTAATGAGGTATGAGTTGTAGTGCAAATCTCTTTACCAATAAATATAAAGTGTGTTAAAGTGTCTAGAGAGGGTAAAGTGGGTGCTGGTGAGTTGTTTATTTAAAGTGAGTGTGTGCGTGTGGATGTGTGTGCTGTGAGTGTATTTGATGGTTTGTTACATACAGTAGTGTTATTGTCATTGAGCATCCTGATGGCCTGGGGATAGAAGCCCCTTCTGTGTCTCTCTGTGCTTGCCCATGAGACTCCGGTATCGCTTGCCTGACCGCAGCAGTTCAAAGAGGCAGTTGTTTGGGTGGCTGGAGTCTTTGATTATTCTCTTAGCCTTACCCATGCAACGTTTGTTATAAATGTCCTGGAGAGTGGGAAGCCCACCTCCAATTGTGCGTTCGGCTGAACGGGCCACTCTCTGTAGTCTGCTACGGTCTTGTGCGGTGCTATTCCCAAACCAGGAGGTGATATTGCCAGTCAGGATGCTCTCTATTGTGCATGAGTAGAAGTTCTTAAGGATCTTCTGACTCACTTTGAACTTCCTTAGGCGCCTATGGAAGTAGAGGCGTTGCCGTGCCTTCTTGATTACACTGTCAATGTGTGTGGTCCATGTTAAGTCCTCGGATATGTGGACTCCGAGGTGCCCCGTCGATGCTGAGGGGGCTGTAGTCCCTGACCCCCAACCTCCTAAAGTCCACAATCATCTCTTTTGTTTTGCTGACGTTCAGGGAGAGGCAGTTCTCCTGACACCACCGCGACAGATTCTCTACGTCTTCCAGGTAGGCCCTCTCATCGTTTGCAGAGATTAGGCCCACCACTACTGTGTCGTCAGCAAATTTGATGATTGTGTTGTTGTTCCGCTGTGCCACACAGTCGTGTGTACAGCGAGTAGAGGAGGGGACTACAGCCCTGGAGGGCCCCTATGTTGAGGGTGATGGATGAGGAGGTGCAGTTGCCTGCTCTCACCACCTGGGGTCTGCCCGTCAGGAAGTCCAAGACCCACTGGCAGAGGTCATAGTTCAAGCCCAGGTCCCTGAGCTTGGCTATGAGTTTGGAGGGGACTATGGTATTGAATGCTGAGCTGCCTCTTGTCCAGGTGTGATGCTGCTGTGTGCAGCACATGGGCTATGGCGTCCTCCGTGGACCTGTTGGGGCGATATGCAAATTGCAGGGGGTCCAGGTTCAGACCCGGCGCCATGGGCGGGCATTAGGGGGCCGGGCCCGCCCACTGAGTCACCTGTGCCCACCCTGGTAAAAAAAAGAAAAAAATTGTCAATCAAAGTCGACTATCCAAATCCTTAGTCGGGGACAGCCCTAGTGGGCACTGATGTCAACAACAACACTACTGAAGCTAGCACGGCACTCTGTGAGAATTTGTTTTCTACCCTCAAGAACGTCTTTACAGAACATCGCCTTAGTATGCTTCATCGACGCAAGGCCAATTTAATTCAGTTGGCATTTGAGAAGGACTTAACAAAAAAGTTCAGGAATGAGTGGAGGGGCAGTGTTTTAAGATGATTTCACTCTGTCCCCAAACGCTGCTTGCCACTCTACTAATGAGTAGCCTGTGGATGAATTTTGTTAGCTTTTTTATGCACCTTATTTTTGTCAGTTCAGTTCAGTTTGTCAGTGAATTCAGAAGTGTTGAATAAATGGAGACTTTTCAAAGATATAGAATAGAATAGAATAGAAATGTATTATGCTGAGGGAAATTTGACACTGCAAATCACTCAACATTAAACATTTAGACAGAACAAGTCACGAATAACAAAACAAATGGCCTAAGAATAGAATAGAATAAAAGATACAGTAAATAAATACAGTAAAAATATACTGAAGTCTACAGTAGGTGTAATATTGCACAGTGCTGTTTAAAAAGTAAGAGTCCAGGAAGATGGTAACTGTCACTCTGTGCTCAGTGATGCAGTGAGGCACAGTGATGCATTGTATAGTCTGATGCATCGGCGTATTTAGACCACTATCACTAGGGCACGTGCCCTAGTGATGATCATCTGTGCCCCAGTGATGATTTTTATTTTTTTTTTTTTTTTTAACAAATGTTTTTTATTTTCCCTTTTTTAACATGATCAAATGATCATTTAACATGATCAAATAATTATTATAATATTTTTTACTTCGCTTTGAAATATTATAGTGAAATATTTTGCACTGCATTTATCTTGTTGAAATCCTCCAACAGGCTCTTTTTTGTAAGTTGACTGGTTTGCACACCAATAATACAGTGCAATAATAGAATAGTAGAATAGATAGTAAAATTATGCAATAGAATGGCCAGAGTAAAATAGTGCTACAGTACAATCAACAGCGGGGTGTATTAGAAGGCTATGGTGAAGAGGTACGTTTTTAGCTTATTTCTGAAAATATTAAGAGATCTAGCTTCTCTAATGTCCATAGGTAGTGTGTTCCATAACTTTGGTGCATAGTTAGCAAAGGCTGCATCCCTGATTTTCTTTAGACTGTGGCTTGGAACCTTCAATAGACCAGTAGTAGATGATCACAATGTTTATACTTTGTATATAAGGAGGAGGACCTTGAAATCAATTCTAAATGTTACCAGAAGCCAGTGTAGGTTACTTACTTGTAACTTCGGGTTTGATCCAAGGAGTAAGTTGCCCCATATTGCTCTGTAACATTTCTCTTTTTGTTATAGGACCGACTAGTAGGATTTCAGTTTTGCCCTCATTTAATTTTAGGAAGTTGTTCGTCATCCATTTGTTTATTGCTAAGAGACAGGCGGAAATGGAGTTTATAGCTGTGTGATCATTTGGTTCAGCGGAGATGTACAATTGTGTGTCATCTGCGTAACTATGGAAACATACATTGTGCTTTCTAATGATGTCTCCTCAATGTTCAATGTTCAATGCAATGTTCAATGCAAGTAAAGCACTTTAAACTTTAAGTATGACTAAATGCTTTATTGACTATATATATAGTAACTGTTCCAAAATGCATAGATTTCTATGTATTTTAGGGGTTTGGGTGGCTAGCTCTTTTTAATATAAATGTCAGATTGTTTTATTCATTTCATAGATTTCTATGCATTTCAGGAGTTTGGGGGGCTGGCTCCCCAAAATAATTAAATAACATAACCCTAACCTAACCCTAAAACCGAAATAAAGTTAAAAAAAATAGTTACAAAATCCACCCATTTTCGCCCACAAACCGGCCAAAACCGGCCAAATTTTTTTCGTAGTTGTTGGTGCCCTTCTGTGCCCTACTGAAGTGCTGGGTCTAGATACGCCCCTGGTCTGATGGCTGTCGGAATGAAGGACTTCCTGTGCCGTTCAGTGCTGCATTTAGGTAGTGTGAGCCTATAACATGCTCCTCCTGTCAGCCAAGTCTGTGTATAGTGGGTGGGAGGGGTTTTCCCTGATGGCCTGGAGCTTAGCAAGGTTCCTCCTCTCCGCCACCCTCGCTAGAGTCCAGCTCCACCCCAACCACGCTACTGGCCTTCCTGACCATCTTATCCAGCCTGTTTGTGTCCCCTGCTCTCAGTTCGCTGCCCCAGCAGGTCACAGCGTACAAGAAGGCGCCCGCCACCACCGACTCATAGAACATCCTCAACATCCTTGTACTGCTGTGGCTAATGGGGATCCAAATAAACTTAAACTTAAACTTGTACAGACATTGAAGGATCTCAGCCTTCTGAGGAAGTAGAGTCGGCTCTGGCCCTTCTTGTATAGTGCTTCTGCATGTTTTTACCTGTTCAGTTTGTTGTCGATGTGCACACCGAGGTATTTGTACACCTCAACCATGTCCACATCAACTCCCCTGATGGAAACGGGGGTCACAGGTGCACTCCTCCTCCTCCCCAGCTCCACAACCAGTTCCTTGGTCTTCGCCACATTTAGCTGCAGGTGGTTTTTATCGCACCATGTGACAAAGTCCACTACCAGTTCCCGGTATTCCCTCTCGTCACCGTCCTTTATACATCCCACTATCGCAGAGTCATCAGAAAACTTCTGAAGGTGGCAGGACTCTGACCGATAGTGGAAGTCGTTGGTGTAGACAGTGAAGAGGAAGGGAGAGAGGACTGTCCCCTGCGGGGCCCCGGTGTGGCTGACCAGTCTGTCTGACACACAGCTCCGTAGGCGCATGTACTGTGGTCTTCCCGTCAGATAGTCCACAACCCAGGACACCAGGGGGGCCTCTACTTGCATCGCCTCCAACTTCTCACCCAGTAGCCCAGGCCTTATGGTATCAAAAGCACTGGAGAAGTCAAAGAACATGACTCTCACAGTGCTCCCCGGCTTGTCTTGGTGAGTGTAGGCTCGGTTCAGCAGGTAGATGACAGCATCCTCTACCCCCAGTCGGGGGTTGGTAGGCGAACTGGAGTGGGTCTAGGTGGGGTTTGGTCACCGGGCGGAGTTGCTCCAGGACGAACCTCTCCATGGTCTTCATCGTATGAGAGGTTAGAGCCACCGGCCTGTAGTCCTTGGACGTGCTGGGACGCGGGCACTTGGGGACAGGGACCACACAGGAGGTTTTCCACAGTGTCGGGACTCTCTGCAGCCTCAGGCTCATATTGAATATGAACTGGAGCACATCACACAGCTGAGAGGCACAGATTTTGAGTACCTTTGGGCTCACCCCATCAGGACCTGCAGCCTTGCCTGCTTGTAACTTGCTCAGCTGTGTACTCACCTGGTCTGCAGAGAGCCATACTGTGGGGATCTGGGGGGGGGGGGGGGGGGGGGGTCTTCAAGCCGCGGGGGGCAGACAGGCTGCACCAGAGATGAGGGGGCGTGGGCAGTTCGGGGGATGGAGGGGGTTGCTCGAGTTGAAGGGCTGAGAGGTGTGGGGGTGGGCAGGGCAACTGGAGTGTCGGGGGGGGGGGGGGGGGCAGACTGGCCGGGGCCGCTGTGTCAAACCTGTTGTAAAACAGGTGTCGTGGAAATAAATTATGTTATCATGTCATTATGGATCACTGTTACACGCAATTCAAGGGTGGCTACAAGGCTCATTCTGCTAGTGGCTTTGGTAAGTCGGATCACGCGGCCATTTTCCTTTCACCAAAGTACAAACAGAGAATCAAAAGCACTCCTGTAGTCTCGCGAGAGGTGCAGAAATGGGATTTGACGTCAGAGGAGACGCTCCAGGCTGCGTTTGACTGCACAGACTGGAGCGTGTTCCGCGACACAGATAACATTAATGTCTACACGGAGACAGTGCTGGACTATGTTCGTACTTTGGTGGAAGAAACAATCCCCACTACCACAATGAGAGTTTACCCAAATCAAAAACCCTGGGTAGACAAATCCGTCCGTGAAGCTCTGAGAGCGCGCACCAAAGCATACAACGACGGCCTAGTGGCAGGCAACATGAATGACCACAAGGTGGCGCGATACAACG
>NW_028170310.1:0-17435 GCF_963971535.1 Notolepis coatsorum
GGAACTCTGTGGCCGGGAGACGAGGCTGAAATGCTGCATTTATATAGCAGCTTTTATCCAAAGCGCTTTACAACTTATGCCTCACATTCACCCATTCACTCACACATCCACACACCGACGGCAGAGGCGACCAGGCAAGGTGCCAACCTGCTCATCGGGAGCAGTTAGAGGAGCGGGAATCGAACCCGGGAACATTCCGATTACCAGACGACCGCTCTACCTCCCGAGGCGCTGTCACACCATTGCTAAACTCAAAGCCCTTCTCTCCCCTGCAGACCTTCAGAGAGTTATCCACGCTCTAATTTCATCTAGATTAGACTACTGCAACTCCCTCTATATAGGCATCAACCAGTCTTCCCTGTTCCCTACAGCTAGTACAAAACGCCGCTGCCAGACTGTTGACCGGAACCCGTAAGAGAGACCACATCACCCCTGTCCTTCATTGGCTTCCTATTCGTTTTTAAAGCCCTTAATGGTCAGCCCCCCTCCTAAATCTCAGACCTCCTATCCCCCTATTCCAACACCAGGTCCCTCAGGTCCATTAGGCTCACCCCCTCGGTAGATGCCTTCAAATCGAGGCTCAAAACCCACTTCTACCTACTAGCCTTTCCCGTTCACTGACTCATGCCCTGTTTTCCTGTGTGCTTGCCTGTGTGCCCTCCCGTAAAACAGAGTTGTGATTGTTGTCTATATGTATCTATGTATCTACTCTCTGTACAGCACTTTGGTTGACATGTGTCATGTTAAATGTGCTATATAAATAAATCTGGTTGATTGATTGATTGATTGATTGATTGATTGATTGATTGATTGATTGATTGATTGATTGATTGATTGATTGATTGAAGGAAAAGGATAATAAAGTAAACCACTCAGAAACCACTCAACAGACTGTGGGACAGTGAGACGAACAAGGTGTCTCAGTGCTTTTAATACTCATTACTTACCTGATTACTCACATCAAACAGGCGCAGGTCTGTTGAAGTTGGCAATGGTGTGATGGGGTCATTAGGGGGCATGTGGTTGTGGTGCCATTAGGGGTCATGTGGTAGGGTAAGTAGCATCTATCTATCTACACGTTGGGTTGTGGTGCCATTAGGGGTCATGTGGTACACAGTAAATCTTGCAGTGTCAAATAACACTATTCCCGAGTGTATTTGGTCCCAACTCAGAATTGGTGTTAAATTGACTCTACAGATCGCTGACGCTGTCACGTCCCTGACGAAGACGGGCAGGAGCACATGGATCGGTCCCCGGGCGCGGCCCTCGCCGACGCCCTGTCTGCTCCCGGCAGCCCTTGGGGGGGAAGGACGACGGGATGGGTTAAGAGCAGAGCTCAATCAATTGCAGAGAGCAGAGAAAAACAATTGCATGTGTGTGTGTGTGTATTCCTGTGTGTGTGTGCCGCCCATTGCATGTCGTTGTGTCGTTGCATGCCGAATAAAGACCTCTCTCTAAAGAGGTCCTGCATTATTATTATTATAAGTAGCATCTATCTATCTACACGTTGGGTTGTGTACCTACCACATGACCCCTAATAGCCACCACAACCCAACGTGTTGTAGGGTAAGTAGGGTAGCATCAGCATTGTCAATACCTGGAGCTCACATCAAAGAGGCACGGGTCTGTTGAAGTTGGCAATACTGTTTGGAGGCTGTTGTATACACCCATAGTGTGTAGTTCCATAGTATAAGTATTTATGGGCATGTTAGACTTTCTCTTGGCAATGTGATTGTGTTTCTTCACTGAGCGTCTATCCTCGTCATGGTACACTGATCTAACACACACCACTGAACACTCACTTCACTTCAAAGTACTAAACGTATGGAGAGTGACGCCGGTATGTTTAGTCTACTGTCTGTGGTTTTGTCACCATGGCCCCGTGCATCGCATGTGACGTCCCCTTGTCACCACACGTGTTCTCTGACGCTGACACGCTGTCGCACCGCATTGTCACTGAGATAAATATCCCCAGTGTGTTCACTGTAGAGAGAGAGAGAGAGAGAGAGAGAGGGACGGAGAGAGAGAGAGAGAGAGAGAGAGAGAGAGAGAGAGAGAGAGAGAGAGAGAGAGAGAGAGAGAGAGAGAGAGAGAGAGAGAGAGAGAGAGAGAGAGAGAGAGAGAGAGAGGGAGAGAGAGAGAGAGAGAGAGAGAGAGAGAGAGAGGGAGAGAGATAGAGAGAGAGAGGGAGAGAGAGAGAGGGAGAGAGAGAGAGAGAAGAGAGAGAGAGAGAGAGTTTCAGAAACAGGTCTCCCGCTGCAATTTACCCTCCTGGGAGAGAGAGAGCGAGACATCCATTAACTGGAAGAGACACCCCTCCCCCTCCCCCGTACGAATGCACCTTCTCCACCCTCTCTTCCTACGAGAGCTGCTGTGTTGTCAGGAAGCGCGGTGTACGTTTCAGCAGTGGACAGCAGTTTTTGGAGGACAGGTCACTGTCTGGTGCCTCTTCCCCTCTTACTATTTTTTTTTATTTATTTCACCCCCTCCAGGTCTTCTGGTGCGTTTCGTCCTCCTGTTTCTTCTATGTACTCTGTGACCCATATATAAAAAGCAAAAGTAGGGGGGGGGGGGGGGGGTGGAGAACATCGGCTCCCAGAGAAGGTGCTGACTGTAATTGTTACAGGCTACTACATAAAAGACTAGACACATATTAGTACACTGCACAGTATTGTATATTGTATGGTAACTATGTCTATTCTGCATCGAACATTGTACATATGTCTAAACTGAACACTGTGACCTCATTTTTTTACTTCTAATTTTACTATGTTATTTTATTTCATACTTATCTTGTCTTGCACAGTCTCTGGAGCGCAACAGTAAGAAGCATTTTGTATAAAAGTATTCTGTACTTCTGTATGACAACTATTAAAGAAACTAGAAACTAGAAAACTAACTAGGTAGCGTTTTACTTTAGGGGCACAGGGAAACAGATTATGAAAATGGTAAATGGCTGCTTTTTTATAAAGCGCTTTACAATTTGTTACTAAAATTTTTACCCATTCACTCACACATTCACACACCGACGGCGGAGGCGACCATGCAAGGTGCCAACCTGCTCATCAGAAGCAATTAGGGGGTTAAGTGTCTTGCTCAAGGACACATCGACACGGGAGGAGCGGGAATCGATCCGGGAACTTTGCCAGACGACTGCTCTACCTCCCGAGCCACTGTCGCCCCCTTTCATTGTCAGTACATTGGAGCTAATGATGAACTATAGTACAGTGTATGGTCACAGAGTAGTACAAGAGTAGTAGCAGAATGTTATTTAACTAATTTAGCAGGTAGAAAATGGGGATTTGAAGGTCAAATGCAGTTTGTTATGGAAGCCATTTAAGAGGGATTTCCCTGCATAGAGACATCAGGTCTATTCTCGAAAATGAACTTCCCACATTTAGGACAGCTGAAAACCAGGCTAGCTTGCCACCTGCCATCGACTAAACGACACACCTCTTCAATCAATATCAGACATTTTTAAAATGTATGTAATAAATGTGCTACTGTCTATACAACTATCCACTCAGAGTGGAATACTCAAGTTCGACAATATTTTACAAACAATACCACTTTACCCATAGCTGCCAGAGTTGTGCCCTTCCTGCTGACTTGTTGTTCACAATCTGTAAGTCGCTTTGGATAAAAGCGTTCAGCTAAATGACTAAATGTAAATGTACTGTACTTAGAGTTATTACAGTGTCTCCTATAAAGTAAAGTGGTTATATGCAAATCATATTACTATGTTATTATTTGCTATGATTTAATATTATCTGATATCATTTGCATGGAGAGAGGTGTGCAACCATCAGCATCATTCATCATACAAATAATCCTGCATTGTGCAGTTCGCCCGGTGGTGACTACAAACATAATGGTATGTTGATTGATTACCTGATTACCTATTCACAGGCATTTGTTGTTTACAGTACACCATGACAGAAGCGATATTAACTGAAACATTATTGTTTATTCATGCTGCACATTGAGCACAACATACATACATTTATATATTTTTCCATTATCTGTGTATCTAGTTTTAGGCTAATTTACTTCTGTATATCTCGCTGCTCCTTGCACTCTGCTCCTTGCATTTCGTTGTGCTTTATGTAAAACAACTATAGGGAGGTGTAGTCTGACGTCACCTTGGACCGCCCGCGAGGTCCAACCGTATAGGGATGTATCATTGGGAAAATGGATTATCGGCTATTGTAACAATTCTGCCTCATGAACATTGAAAAGCTTTCCATTTTTGCACAAAATCAGTTCCCTTCTATATAACATTATTGTTTAAGTTAAGCATTTTTGGTTGAAATAAAATTCGGCAATACAATTTAACACAAACGTTTATATAGATATTAATGTCATGATCACTTGAAAGAAACAGTAATGAGAAAGGGGCTTCTTAAATGCATAATATCCTTTATTTTCCTGACTCAGTATGTACAAGTAAATATAAACACGTAGGCACACATGATGTCTATACAGGCATTGGATTTAAAATGATGGAACTAGGAAATTCGACGCTTCTGGCTTTGATGAGACCGAAAAAGGTCTCGCTTGACATTTTTTAGCACTTCATCAAAAAGAAAAAATCTTAACATTTCACCAACGATAAGATACTTTTCACAATCCTCTTCATTTACTTCCTCTCTGAAAGTGAACGAACCTCTGGTCCTCTGGTCGCTTTGGATGACACTTCTCATACACAACTCTATTTCCACTTGACAATATTAGTGATGCATCCATGATACCTGACTAAACTGTGTAATCAGTAGCATACAGCGTCTCTACCAGCCCACTCTCGCTTCAAATATGTAAATAAAGTAGGCTTCTAATCGACCACAGGAAAACATAGCCATAAGTAATATATTTACGCATTATATCAGCGGTGTACAATGTGTACGTATTACAAATAAGTGCATATATTACATATTCAAACAATGCAAACTGTTTTACGTTTTCAGAAAGATTTACGTCTCATGACACGAGTCTTCGAGAAAATCCGACACAGCTCTTTGACCACGGTTGTCTTTAATTAGTGCACAACGTTAACGTTCGCAAGAAATCGATGTATTGCTACAGAAATACGTGAGTCCTTTACATTATTTGACGCGGCCACTACTGTACGTACTGTACCCATTGTACTACTTTTCTGATGAGAACAAGCGTGTTGCATGTCTCTACACGCTTGCTTTGTATACAAAGATAGCCGGCGCAGTGATACAAGCAGTGGTGGAGGAAGTCAACAGTTCCTTTACTTAAGTAAAAGTAGAAGTACCCAAATAAAAAGGAGTCTGGTAAAAGTTAAAGTCCTCCATTGAAATTCTACTAAAGTAAAAGTAGAGAAGTATTTGCTGTTGAATGTACTTACGTATCTAAAGTATAAGTATGCATTCTACATGACAATGTTTGTGTGTTCATCCATTGACCTCTAAAGGTTGTGTTAAAGTGTTAAAGTGGTCCAGTTATGCTGCTCTGATTAAAGGTTATGTTAAAGTGGTGTGTGGTCCAGTTATGCTGCTCTGATTAAAGGTTATGTTAAAGTGGTATGTGGTCCAGTTATGCTGCTCTGATTAAAGGTTACGTTAAAGTGGTATGTGGTTCAGTTATGCTGCTCTGATGAAAGGTTACATTAAAGTGGTATGTGGTCCAGTTATGCTGCTCTGATGAAAGGTTACGTTAAAGTGGTATGTGGTCCAGTTATGCTGCTCTGATGAAAGGTTACGTTAAAGTGGTATGTGGTTCAGTTATGCTGCTCTGATGAAAGGTTACGTTAAAGTGGTATGTGGTCCAGTTATGCTGCTCTGATGAAAGGTTACATTAAAGTGGTATGTGGTCCAGTTATGCTGCTCTGATTAAAGGTGATGTTAAAGTGGTATGTGGTCCAGCGATGCTGCTCTGATTAAAGGTTACGTTAAAGTGGTATGTGGTCCAGTTATGCTGCTCTGATGAAAGGTTATGTTAAAGTGGTATGTGGTCCAGTTATGCTGCTCTGATTAAAGGTTATGTTAAAGTGGTATGTGGTTCAGTTATGCTGCTCTGATGAAAGGTTATGTTAAAGTGGTATGTGGTTCAGTTGTGCTGCTCTGATTAAAGGTTATGTTAAAGTGGTATGTGGTCCAGTTATGCTGCTCTGCTTAAAGGTTATGTTAAAGTGGTATGTGGTCCAGTTATGCTGCTCTGATTAAAGGGTATGTTAAAGTGGTATGTGGTCCAGTTATGCTGCTCTGATTAAAAGTTATGTTAAAGTGGTATGTGGTCCAGTTATGCTGCTCTGATTAAAGGTTATGTTAAAGTGGTATGTGGTCCAGTTATGCTGCTCTGATTAAAGGTTATGTTAAAGTGGTATGTGGTCCAGTTATGCTGCTCTGATTAAAGGTTATGTTAAAGTGGTATGTGGTCCAGTTACTGTATGCTGCTCTGATTATGTCCTCTTGTAGTTGACAGGCTTCAAATGTGAAAGTAGAAACCTGATACAGTTTTGCCTTGTTTTCGATGCAAAATATTTGTCTTCAAATTAACTAGTAACTGATGGGTTCAGAGATAAATGTAGTGGAGTAAAAAGTACAATATTTCCATTGAAATGTAGTGGAGTAAAAGTATAAAGTTCCCTAAAATTTAAATACTCACGTAAAGTACAACTCGAAATTGTACTTACAGTAAGTACAGTACTTGAGTAAAAATACTTAGTTACTTTCCACCACTGGATACAAGCTAACTACAAAGCTTGCTTGTTGACAAGAGCTGTCGTCATATTGAGGATATGTACATACTGTACACGTGCCGTTCCTTTCATTCCAGTCCAGGTTTTAGGAATATAAATATCGACAATACTTCAACATAGTGAGAATCGTTCTCAAAACTAACAAAGCCCAACAAGATGTCGGCTAAGAAAGATGTCTGTGTGAGTTTAGAAAGTACAATTTGATATGCTTAGGCTCTGACAAACAAGAGGCTTTTGTTATACTACCTTTATCAAAAATGCAATACTTAATATAAATCACTATACAGTGTTTAGCTGTATTTTAACTGTATTTTCAGTCAACAGGGTCCAGATTTACCACTATGGAAATTTGGATAACAATAAAATAGACATTCAACTTATTTTGGTACCACGGAGATAGTTTGGTCCAGATGCCATGCAACGCCAGTAATGAAGGTATACAAGGGCACTTTAACTTGGGCAATTAATGTTTTGTGAACGCATGAATTTATGGTGAAAATGTAATTACAAATCCTTTCCTCATAACCCGTCACCATGAAATTAATATTCACGTCATCTGTACACCTTGAGCAATGTAGACACCGGTACATTGGGGTGGTGATGGATCACAGTTTAACAAACATGATTGTATAAAGTAATTAAATTAGTACAGTCGGTGAAAATGGTATACTTAAAAACAGGAAGTGACCTCACAAATCACACAGCTCATTTGTGTGATATTGCTTTGCAGCTCTTTATATATTTTGCCATCTCATTTGACAAAGCATTTCTCAAAAAAAACATCTCAAAAGACAGCGATGTATACATCCACGCATACTGCGATCTATGACTATGATCTAGGATCAAAACTAGAGCCGTGCTCCGAGAGTCGTCACACTCACAATATTGCCATCCTCTGCTGTGCTCCTCCAGCTCCTCGTGTCAAATAGGCTCAAACACTATGCATATAGGTAGAAATATATTTCCGAACCAGTGAATATAAAGCTATTACTTACATGATGGTGCCACACGCCCACATAATTACAAAGATTAAATTGACCTTGATCTGACTCAAATATCTGTCTTTATGGGGCCTTATTCAAAGGGACTGGTTTGGGGGGAAATTATATTTGGATCATACCTTTGATAATAGGCTACTAATATATTTTTTCAAAATATATTTTTTTCCCACCAAGATTAAACTAGAAAAATAAAAGCAACCCAATGTGACCCATTTCAGTATTTACTAGTCTTTATTCCAGTTCTCATCTAACTCTAAGCCAATCACTTTAACTCAAGTGCCTCATCTTACGAGCATCGCTCGCTCCCTTGTCGCACTGTTCTCCCAAATGTTATTTGCATTCTAAAAAGTCCTTCCTTGTGTCTGTATTTTCTCTGGAACAACATCTTGCTTTGCCGTTGTAATGTCCTGCAGTGTTTTCAGAAAGAAAATGAAAAAAGTATTCGATCAATTGGCAGCAGTAGGATTCATGCGTTTCTCAGATACTCTTTCTTTGTCGTATATAACTCTGGGCGGTCGGCCGCAGTTAGGAGAAGGTTGCCAAGCGCCGCTGCTGATTAACATTAGGATCTTCACTGGGTGCAATTAAAATGCCCTCTATAGCAAGCTGGGAATACATGTCATTTCAAAATGCCTATTATGTATGTGTGGCTTACCAGAGGAATTATCTAGGGCTCCCTCTCATCATCTTACGTAAGATAATTGACCGTGAAAACGAGACTGGCTCAAATGTTGGGCCTTTCCTCTTTCCTCTTTCCTCTTTGCTCTCAACTACAGCAGGTGATGGTGTAAACTTTCAGGTGCCGCGTGTTAACCGGTACTGTAATGTCGTGTCCTGTGTCCTGTAGAACAATCCTCACGTCGCGAGTCCCGACTCTACCTCTTGTCCTTCTCAGCAGAGTCGTCCCCTGACTCTCTAGTGTAGCGGCTCCTGCGTTCCGGGGGTCCCACCTCGTCACATGACCACGCACTTCCCCCGGCGTCCCCTCCCCCCCCTCGTCACATGACCACGCACTTCCCCTTCAGCTTCTCCGCGCGCTTCTGCTGCTTGTTCTTTTTGCCGTCGATCTGGAGGCTGACAGTCCGACGCTTCTCCAGGTTGAGTAGCTCCTGGAACAGCTCCTTGACGTTGTGGTTGGTCTTTGCCGACGTCTCCATGAAGGCGCACTTCCACTTCTTGGCCGTGGCCTCGCCGTCGGCGGTCTCCACCTCGCGCCCCGACGTCTCGTCGCACTTGTTGCCCACCAGCATGATGGGGATGCTCTCCACGTCGCCCTTGATCTGGCACACCTGAATCAAAATCAAATCAAATGTATTTGTAAGGCCCGACAACATACGTTAATGTCCCCATGGGCCGGACACGTCTTCTGTAAGGCCCGACAACACACGTTAATGTCCCCATGGGCCAGACACGTCTTCTTTAAACAAGTCAAGAAGAAACATCACAATAAGTCAAGAACAAAACAAAAACACCATAAAGTCAATTTTTCTTTTTATATATGCTAAATAAATGCAACACTCCCAGACATACCCCACGCGAAGGTAAGGAAAAACTCACTAAAACCTAGCAATAGGAAAAAATGCACCACAGGCAATGTGGAGGAGAGAAACCTTAGAAGGTGGTGTGTGGTGAAACACAGATAAGTGCATGCGATAGCAACTGAACATTTTGAAGGATTAAAGATAATAGATCTGATAGCCCACCTGCTCGAAGATGGGCTTGAGCTCCTCCAGGGACTGCCGGCTGGTGACGGAGTAGACCAGGATGAAGGCGTGGCCCTTGGAGATGGAGAGCCGCTGCATGGCGGGGAACTGGTGGCTGCCCGTGGTGTCGGTGATCTGCAGCGTGCAGATGCTCTTGTCGCAGCTGATCACCTGCCGGTACGTGTCCTCCACGGTGGGGATGTAGCTCTCGCGGAAGGTGCCCTTGACGAAGCGCAGCACCAGGGAGCTCTTGCCCACGCCGCCGGCGCCGAACACCACCACGCGGTAGTCGTTGCTCTGCTCGGGCATGATGATGACGGCGGTCGGGAGTCTCTAGAGGTGATCTAGAGGAAGAACCAGGCGGGACAAAGTCGAAACGTTATCCTCTCTCTCTCTCTCTCTCTCTCCGCCTGATGATCCTGATAACAAATTTACATTTCTATCAGGGCTCAGCTGGGTTTTAGTCGCACGGCGTTAATTCCTCCATGTCTCTGCGGATTTGCAATGATGATGATGGTGTTAAATGGGATGTTTTGAACCGGCGAACGCATCCGTGATGCTGTAAACGAGCGCGCTGAAAGAAGGAGCTCCGTCTAAATGTTAGCGCTGAAAGAGGAGCTCTTGAAATGAAAGAACCGGTGAAGCTGCCCGAAGACAAAAGCTCTTAAGAAAAGAAATACAGCAGGCCTAATACAAAACTAAAATATGAAAGATCTCATTTATGAAGGGTGCATACGCTCCAATCTGATCTTAAATACAAGTAGAAAACACCCATTCTCCAGCCACAAAACACATTTGTATTTGTCATAAATCATAGTCTGTGGAGATAGGAAATTCAAATACAAAATAAATAATGCTGCCATTTTCCAATTGCTACATTTGGTTTATGATAAACAAGATTCTCAATGCATCCGTATGAGAAAGAAGCAATGGTCTAATCTTCGCAGCGGGCTCCCGTTTGTATAGCAAAGCATTTCCCTTCAAACCAAAATGTAAATCAGCCTGCATGACTCTCAACTTCATATCTATTAATTGAAAAGGACTGCCAAACGTGGTCGTGTCTCAGTGTTGTCAAGAATGTGCCTTTCACGCCATGAGAAGGTTTCATGAATCAGACTTGACTGAATTTTAGGATGGCTTCATAAAAAAGGTCAATGACAAGCTAACTGCCTGTCAATCTAAGTGAAAGTGAAACTTAAAAGAACCGCTTTTTCAAACATATTTCTATCTAATAATAATGATGAAGACTTCATTTCAGACTCAAGGTCCATATTACACATTATACAAAACAACAACAAGAATACAATAACAAAAGAAACAAGGCTAACAACATAGATTAAAATACATAAAGGCATCGATTCCAATGTTTCCACAAATCAGAGGAGTACCTTGTATCACTTTGTTTGACATCACTAATGGCACCTATTATCTTGTTTTTTTACTCTAATAGTCCACACATACATTTAAACATCAAGTTCCTCAGCAGAGCACAGAAGGTGGGGACATTTGTAGTCACAAACAAATGGCTTGCACTAGTCCGTCTTGGGAGCTTAAGGAGGATCCTGCCTGCAGTTTTTTCATTTTTGCTGTGCTATAATTACACCAGAGGTGTGCAGTGTAAATGGAGTACAATAGGCTCTGAAAAGGCTTATCTGTACACATATAAAATGTTCGTGCAGCATATTGGCCCGTGCATCCTGTCTGCAGCACTGGCGCTGTGCATCAACCTCATCACACATGTCATCAGTGATATTGTGACCCAGTTATCGCACACTCTTCACCACATCTAGAGCGCAGTCAGACAACAAGAAGGAGGGACACTTTTGCTTCTGGTCCTCCTTAGTTTAGTGCTATCATGTGCTATCATGTATTAAATAGCTAAGTTAGTTAGCTAGCTAGCGCTAGCCTCCGGTCTTTTGTGTTCATTCTAGCCGATGAGGTGACTAACATTAGTAGAGGAGAGCTCCGTTTTCATAGTCGGAAATATGTTTAGATAAATGTGCAAATTTAAAGTTACAAATTACAAATCATTTTCAAGCTGGCTAGGTGGTTTTCTTCTGCTTGCGCACAATGCATCCTGGTACGTGTATAGCACCACCGGCACGGCCTTGCGAGGAGGAGAATGGAGATTTCTCCGTCAATATAGCACACACTGAGGAGTTTATATGTAGTGGACTACATTTACCATCAATGCTGATTGGACATCCACATAAAAGCAGACTTTGCAACGGGTTATAGGAGGTAGAAATTCAGCTTGTAAATTCAGCTTGTAGACAATAGAACAACAATAGAGACCTCTGTCTATTCAGGCGGGAATGTGAACGTCAACAAAAGTGAGGCAAGACCATTCACTCCAAGGAGCATCATAGGCTAGCTTTACTAATATTTAACTATATTCTATTGTGCTTATACTTAATTTAGTTTATATCCTATTTTATTTTATTCCACCTTTTTATTTTATTATCTGTCCGTTATTGTCGCACCGAAAACAACCAAAGAAAATTCCTTGTATGTTAAATCTACTTGGCAATAAAGACCTTTCTGATTCTGATTCTGATTACGAATGAGGTGATATGAAACTGAATGATGGAACTTTACACAAAAGTAGAAAGAGATGATTACCAGGGGTATAAAGTACTTGAGTAATCGTACTTTGTTACAATACTTGAATGAATGAATGAATGAATGAATGAATGAATGAATGAATGAATGAATGAATGAATGAATGAATGAAAACTTTATTTAACAGATTGCAGAATGGGTACAATACAGTACGGCTCAATACATACAATTGTTAAGGGGATGCAGACCTGAGAAAGACGTTTGTCTTGTTTCCATCAGGGTCCCCCATTTTCAATTCATATAGACATTTATGACATAAACAACATACATGACATTTATGGCATAGGGACATATAGGTATTTAGTACTGATACATTTGTGACATAAACGGTATTCAAATATACAGTACTGTTACCCCTAGATCCTGACAGAGTATATACATATGATGGGGAGGGGACTGTACATTAGGAGGGGGTGGGTGGGTGGGAGAGAAATATACATACGGCGGGGAGGGAATATATACATGCGGTGGGGAGGAGACTGTCTATTAGGAGGTGGTGGGGGTTTTGGGCATTTACAGTGGCCAGTTTCGAATTGCAGCCTCCCGTAGGTGCTCTTTAAGAGCGGTTTTGAATGTGGGCAGGGATTCACATTCCTTTACAGCTTTGGGTAGGGCGTTCCACATTGTTGTGGCATAATTGCGAAACGTGTTTAATCCCTTGTTTGATCCGAATCTGGGTTTAACATGATTTGTTGAGCTTCCTCTGGTGTAGTGGTTGTGGTATTCACTGACCTTTGGGAAGTATTTTGACATGTACATGGGCACCCCGGTCGTATAGTGTATCTTGTAGACCAGGCCCATTGCAAGTTGCTGTACTCTGTCGTCTACTCTAAGCCATCCTAGGTTGTCAAAGTGGGCAGGGGTGAGGTGGGTTCTGGGGTTCAGGTCAAGTAGTAGTCTGACCAGTTTGTTTTGTGATGTTTGTAATTTTGTTTTAAGCGCCTTTGAGGTGCTTTGGTACCATGAGGTGCATGCATAGTCATAGTACCCTTGAATGAGTGCTCCTGCCAGAGTCTTCAGGGTATTCTTGTTTACCAGGGAGGAGATCCGGTACAAGAATCTAGTCCGTTGGTTGACTTTTTTTATTACATTTGATGCCATTTTGTCACAGGAAAGATTAGCCTCTAGGATGGAACCCAGGTAGGTAATTTCGTCTTTCCTTGTGACAATATTGTCACCCACTGTAACTGAGAAGCCGTCGGTCTTGCTGAGTTTGTTATTTGAACCGAAGAGAATGGACTCTGTTTTGCCCATGTGTAATAATAGTTTGTTATCAGCGAGCCATATGCAGATTTTGCCTAGTTCCGAGCTGAGGGTTTTTTCAACCTGCAACTTGTTCTTGTCAGAGACCAGCAGGGCTGAGTCGTCCGCAAACAGGAACAAGTTGCAGTCACAGGCTGACGACATATCATTTGCATAAATTAGGAAGAGTAGCGGTCCTAGTATGCTTCCTTGTGGAACACCACAGCTCACTGTGAGGGGGGGGGGATAGAGTACCGTTTACCTCTACCATCTGTTCTCTCCCCTCCAGGTAGGATTGCATCCAGCTCACTGATAAACTATCAAAACCAATTGCTTTTAGCTTGTCCATTAGAATGGAGTGATTGACAGTGTCGAATGCCTTTTGTAGGTCCAGCATGACCATGCCGCAGTATTTTCCCGCGTCCACCTCTTGTTTGTGTGGTCGTTCAAATAGAGGAGGCATGTGTCAGTGGAGTGGGACGTTCTGAAGCCAGATTGGAATTCGTAGATTAGATTTTTTTCCGCCAGGTACTTTTCGACCTGTTCGTAGACTATTTTCTCCTTGACTTTCGAGATGGAGGTAAGAATAGAAACAGGGCGGTAGTTGCCTGGGTCTAATTTGCTGCCCTTTTTGTGCAGAGGGGTCACTCTCGCAATTTTGAAGTCCTTGGGGACGTGCCCCTGTTTTATAGAGAGGTTTATTATGTGTGTGATGGCGGCTGCTGCGTCTCTGAGGAATTTGGAGGGGATGTTGTCATGGCCAGTGGCCTTGTTAGGTTGGAGGGCGCTCAATTTTTTGAGTACCTCATCGGTTGTTACCATTTCAAGTTTGAAGTCGTCTTTGTGGACCCCTAGGTTTTTGTAGTATGCTACTATGTGTTCTACCCCATAATGCCCTGAGTGGGAGGGTAGTTTGTTTACCAGTGTTGTGGCTATGTTTGTGAAGAAGATGTTTAAGTAATTGGCTACATCCAGCTTGTCTGTGATGAGCGTGTTGTCTGTCTTTATGTTTATGTTTGAGAATCTGGTTTTAAGTTTTTTACTGCAGCCTAGTTGATTATTGAACTTAAGTACTGTTTTGGGGGATTTGTACTTTACTCGAGTATTATTAGGTTTGTATACTTGTACTTTTACTCAATTACATTTCAGAGAACAAAAAACATACTTTTTACTCCTTACATTTAAAATGCAGACCTACAAAGTACAAAGTACAAATCTTGCAGGTCCAACCATTTTAATTAGTATATTTGTTTCTCTGGCCGAACTAACGTTAATCCTGCGGCCGCACTTTATTTAAAAACAGCCAATCAAATCCCCATCAATGGAAAATGAACCCGCCCATACCCATGCTGATTGGTCCTAGGTGCAAGACTAGAAAGCAGGATCTTTGATTAAACACTTGCTATCAGAAGAATAGACAGTCAGAAAAAAACTTTTTACTTTTACTTTTTAGTACTTAAGTACATTTAAAAGTAGAAACTTTTTGACTTTTACTCAAGTGTGTTTTTAGTACGATTTTGAGACGGTACCCATACTTTCATTTAAGTATAATTTGATGATTGTAGATGAAAGGAGAACAGAAAAGAGGAGAAGAGAAGAGAAGAGAAGAGAAGAGAAGAGAAGAGAAGAGAAGAGAAGAGAAGAGAAGAGAAGAGAAGAGAAGAGAAGAGAAGAGAAGAGAAGAGAAGAGAAGAGAAGAGAAGAGAAGAGAAGAGAAGAGAAGAGAAGAGAAGAGAAGAGGAGAGAGAAGAGAGAAGAGGAGAGGACAGGATAACATGCTGTTGTTTCAGAACCACAGACAGCGCCGTTTGGTGTGCAGAAGGACGTAATTTGACCCTTTCGGCTTCCCATAGATACTCGCCTCCAGGAAATGAAACATAGGAAGATGGATCATTCAAATGTTGTTTATTTCACAGATGTGTGTTTCCTAGCGTATTCTTATGAAGTTATTGCGTGTAATGTTGCTGATTTTTAGTGATTGTGATAAAATGAAGGAACAAGAACTTTGAGAGAACAAGTATTTAAGTACATTTGCGAGCTACTTGTACTTTATGTGAGTATTTTCATTTTAGGGAACTTTATACCTTTACTCCATTACATTTCAAGGGGAATATTGTACTTTTTACTCCACTACATTTATCTGAACCCATCAGTTACTAGTTACTTTGAAGAAAAAGGATTTAGCATAGAAAGATTATATACTTTCACATTTGAAGACTGTCAACTTCAAGAGGATGTAATCAGAGCAGCGTAACTGGACCACATACCACTTTAACATAACCTTTAGAGGTCAATGGATACACAAACGTCATGTAGAATGCATACTTTTACTTTAGATTAGGGATGCTCGATATTGGCTTTTTTACCGATACCGATATACCGATATTGTCCAACTCTTAATTTCCGATACCGATATCAACCGATATCAACCGATACCGATATATGCAGGGTTCCCCCCCCCCCCCCCCCCCCAAAACTGAATAATTTCTCTCTTGTCGTGTAAATTAACACAACATTATGCATATTTTGACAATAAATAAAATAATAATTTGTTCTTACTTGCTTGCCTGGGTAAATAAAGGTTAAATAAATGTTAATAAAAAAAAATTATTATAATTTTTTTTAAACCGATACCGATATTTTCCGATATCAAATTTGTATGCCAATATCGGCCGATAATATCGGACATCCCTACTTTAGATACTTAAGTACATTCAATAGCAAATACTCTACTTTTACTTAAGTAGAATTTGAATGGAGGACTTTTACTTTTACCAGAGTACTCATTTATCTACTTTTCTACTTTTACTTAAGTAAAGGCACTATGTACTTCTTCCACCACTGGTCATAAGTCATATGGGATTCTGCTCTGACAACTAAACTGACATTGTTCAGTTCAGACCATTGTTATGATCAAGTTAGTAATGGTCTAAAAAAGTGAATGTTCAACATGACTGTTTTACCTGTTACGATCAAAACAGAACCTTAGTAACATTCCATGGACTTTAATTCTGTGAAAACCCCAGATAGGGTTATTTGGTGTTATTTCATGTCTGACTGATAGAGGCTAAGAGGTCAAGTGCCAGACAGCACAGAAAAACACATTTGACATCCCTTCAAGACACCTTTTGTCCCTTATGTGTCCCTTTATTGATGGCTGAAATTAACACAAAGATGGTGGTGAATGTCACGATATCCATCAGAGTAGATGAGCTCTTGTGATTGTTGAAGATTGGCGAGGCTTATCTTTGCTTGTTATGGGTACTGTAGTAGTTACCATGGACACAAGTAAAGATTACGATATAAAAACACATTTTCTCAAAGATTAAGTTCAAACATTTACCTTTATTGGTTGTAACAGTATACAGTAATTAAATAATCTATAGTACCTCTGCCAGAGATGATGAATCTATACAATACAGTTCGGCTGGAATACTGGAAAATTGTTATAAATAATAAATAAAATAATAAAATAGTTGTTATCTTCAATTGGTACAAAGGGGGAAAATCACAGTTGGAACCTCACTCTCCAGTCTATATGGCCCAATAAATCCTAGTTGAGCAATTTAACAAGTGTGTGTGCTTCAAATTCGTTTTTTTGTTTTATTATCATCTGGACAAAAAAATATGGTTTCTTCCAAAGATCTTGTTGTGTAAAAAAAAATGTGTTTTCAGATTTTTTGTCCGCTGGGTGTTTCAGGTGAATGGTGTTATGTAAAGCCTACCACTTGTAATCGGGTTTATTACCATCCTCAGTTCTGAGCTTGGATTCACTGTATTATTCTTCGCATCAAAACACGATCAAGGTGTTTCGAGACCATCCATTTGACTATAGCAGTACCTCTAACAAACTGCACGCATAGGCAGAGCAGATTGGCCTGCCTGGTGGTATACAGTACGTGGTGCTCGAGATTAGACCACATGAATGAATGAATGAATGAATGAATGAATGAATGAATGAATGAATGAATGAATGAATGAATGAATGAATGAAAACTTTATTTAACAGATTGCAGAATGGGTACAATACAGTACGGCTCAATACATACAATTGTTAAGGGGATGCAGACCAAAGAAAGACGTTTGTCTTGTTTACATCAGGGTCCCCCATTTTAATTTCATATGTATGTGCATGTGATGCAG